>NC_090240.1:24339846-24547346 GCF_024489055.1 Chanodichthys erythropterus
GTAAATACAGTAAATTAGACCATTATTGAACACTGTAAAACCAAACGCTCAAAATACTTAATTGGTTTGAGTAGGACAAACTTAAATTGAACAAATTAGTTGTTAAATTAACTGTTATGAGTATTTAGAACTTTCTTATTCTTTTGAGTTCACAGCACTGATATATTTCAATTAAACTGAACTGTCTCATTGTTTTGAGTTGCATGAACACATTTCTTTTAATTTAGACTAACTGAAATTTAACTGAAACTGGGCTGGGATTTCCCAGCATGCTTTGCCCAATGCACTCGAAAGGCAGAGTAAATGCTAAAATTAAGTGTTATATAATGTTTTTTTTTTTTTTGTGCAAGATTAATGGTAAGGGAGATTTAGTAGTGATTAATGTTTTGTTATGCTAATTTAGAAGAGTTTCTGTTAATGTGGGTTTTTGGAGAGTTACCATCATGGTGACAAGTAGTGCATACGGCTTGGTTTGAGAGCAGGTAAGTTATATGTTTTAAGGTGCTGAACTTATTCAGTAAGTATCATGAGGTATTTGTCTATGTAGGTGTATGTATATGTGTGGGCATATATGTGTTTTCTTTTTTCTATGTGTTTTATTATGTGATATGCTAATGTAGAGTATTGTCAGCTAGGATGTATTTTCTATGCCAGTGTCAAAGATGAATTTCTGTTCAGGAAATCTGTACAGACAATAAAGTTAAACTAAACTAAGTGCTATACCATGCTATTGTTAACATCAGTACTACAAACTTAAAACTTGATAGTTCTGCTTACTTAAAATTTGGAACATCATAACTCAAAAAATTTGATGTGACTGATTACCTCAAATTTTTTGACTTGGCCCAACTTATTCAGGTTTACAATGAATTTTATGAGAAATGACGAGTTCAAAGTGAAATATCCAGGCAAATCTGAGCACAGTTTGAGACACTGTTGTGATCTCCCTCAAAACTTTAGAAAAGACAAATCTGAGATGACTATGTTCATTTTCTCATGAGGAAAATCTGAGAAACAGCCTTAAGCCAATTTGCACTCCATTTAATCTCACTACTGTCTAGGAGAACAAATGAGATATTAAAGAGAGTTCTACTATCACATGTATTACCATATTCCCAAACCGATTCCCTCCCCACCATGAAACCACCTGCCTAAGCAAAGATGTGCAAGCGAGGACGCTTCTTCTCCCACAGCTGGATCTTCATCTCTGGGTGGAGCGGGCTCATTACCCTCCCACTCAGACTGCTCCTCACTCCGGGACCAAGCTGTTGTGCGCAGCTGCCCCGGGCTGAGAGCTGGGTCCAATGGAGAACAGCAACAAACTAGCAACAGCATTTACAGACGCTCATTCATCAGCATGCTGTTTTTCTCTCTCATCATGGTAACTACAATAATGATTGCAGCATTTAATACTTGCCATGCTCCAGCTCCCCACTCTTTTATTCATTTTTTATTTCCCACAATGCTTTCTTAATGGTCCTTATGGGGGCAAGTGAGCTGGAACAGTGATGAGGTTCTTTAAGGGACTGCTGAAGCGATGTGCCAAAACACAGACTGCACGACCAGCAGAGAGTGACTGTTTTTTGGAGACTTGTTTGACTTTGGCTGTGTTTGACACCAGGCTTCATGGGAGCTGGCATCCATGACAGACAGGGGCTGTGTGATTGAACTTCCAGGTAATGCAGGTGGCAGCAGCAGCTGTGGAACTAAACTTGAGAACTAGCTTAGTCCAAATACAGCAACATACAGCTGTGTTCCCAACTGCATTTGCTTAAGAACACAGATTTTACATTGGACATCAATGAGAGTAATCAAAGAATAATCAATATCACACAAAATTAAATGAAAATGCCTTTAAAACTTGCTGAACTTATGAAAACATTAAACACAATAATGATCAGCTGTTTAAAAAGTGAACCACATTTGGTTTCCACATTTGGAGCTGCTTTGAGATGCCCATATCTATGGAACTGATTTATATACAGGCTTGAAAATTAAGATTTCAAAAGAAAAGTTTTTTAAGAATGAGAATCTAGAAGGTTATTGAGATATCTTGAATACTTCTTGAGTTACAGGCATACAAACTTTGGAAAAGGAATATTTAGGTACTCAAGTTGATAGAAAAATGCTAGATACATTTCTAGTTTCAACATTATTTGTTCTTCAGATATTCCTCTTTAAAAGAAAAAAGTATCAGTTGTATGCAAAGTGACCCACATTTGGTTTTTGACCACTGTAAATGTACAATTTACTCAAAGAGCCGCATTAAGATCTCCAAGACTGAACCATATAGGACCATTCAAATGAAGATACCAAAAGGAAAGTTTCTAAAGAACCAGAATCTAAAAGGATATTAAAATATCTTGGTAACACTTTATTTTACAGTGCCGTAGTTACACATTACTACATGTACTTACTATAGTAATAACAGTAAATTATGCATAATTACAAGTAACTATCCCTATCCCTAAACCAAACCCTAACCCTAACTGTAACTCTATAGTAAGTACATGTAATTAATTAACAGTACTCAAAACAAAGATGGCTAAAGTCAACAGATTTTACTAATAAAATAATGATGTTGCCATCTTTCTAAAGTCATTTTTACACCCCTCTAATTTGGCTCCAAATATCAGATGAAAATTGTCATTTTGACCCCATCTACAAAATAGTGGATTACTCAGTAAATATGCATATATGACATTTAATATATTGGTTTTCATCACTATTTATGTTTGTCTTTCTACAGAAAAAAATATTTTAAATTTTTTTTTAAAAATTGAGCCGTGGGCGTGGACCTCTGGTTGAGTTGGCAGGGAATGACAAAAACTAGGCGAGTGAATGAAAATATTATAAACTTAAAATATTTAAAAATACAATATTGGCCAAAATATGTATATCCAATAAAAAAAATTAAAAAAGAAAATATGGTACTGATACTGTATATCATGCATGCCTAATTATATTAATGTACTGTATATTTACATAATAATAATAATAATAATAATAACAACAACATTATGGATCTTAATATTATCAAACTCCATTGTCATTATTTTTTCCCCTGCTGAATAGACCTCAGACCCACAGTTGAGAACTACTCGCCTACATGACTCTCTAGAGAACAGATGACCACTTCTACAGCTACAAAACCTGTCAGCAGATAAGCTAGAGTTGTTACTAAACAAATAAAAAGGACATCCTTTGTGTTTAAATATCATTAAGCACTTCAACGCATAAAAAACTAAATAATGACGTGCTGTTCTGAGCTTCTGGCTCCACACAAGCTCCTTCACCAACATCTGCCTGATGAGCAATTTCATGACGGAAACTTCTGGAGCACCTCAGCAGTCCATTTATCTGCAAATCTATGCCTGAGACAATGCTTGTTTTCGGTTCATCCTCCACTATCAATAGATTCTCCTCAAACAATTAACCTCAGCAGAATAGAGGCCAAATTCAGCCTGTTTTCCATCTACCTATAAATTAAGCAGAGGTGGAGAGGATGCAGTGATTGGATGACATGCAGAGCATCCCATTTTTGAAAAGCAAACACACTGGAGGACCAAATGGAAATTGTTTCGCATACAGTACAGACAAAACCCAGCTGCTTCTGAGCATATTCCAAATGAATCAACCACTGCAAAGCAGCAAGTGCTTGGGGACCAAAGGGAGTGGATCCTCAACCCATCTGGACATTTTTCATCCTTTTTTCAAGGCTTATTATGATTGCATATTACCACACACACACATAAACATCCACACGCATTCTCTAGCAATGGGCGATCTGTTCTCAAAAGCATTTTCAGAAAGTTTTGGGTTTAAACAAGACAAAAAATATATCTCCAGTGTTTTATGTTTGCAGAATATCTCACAGTCGGCTGTCATGAATATTATTTTCTTGTAGAGGCCTTACAAGCTTGAGCAAAATCTAAAAGAGACCAGCTATTATGAAGTATTACCATTAAGGCATCTGAATAATACTATATAACCTCTACAGCTTATGTTCTTGCATTATATAGCTCCATTTCGAACACACTGTGCCGGCGCACTCAAAAATATGCACACGCACAAAACGAAGCTTTTTCTCTTATCAATTCTGACAGTGACAAGCTATTATACGCAGGGACTGTTTCATTTGCATTTACAGTAATGAACTCTTTCTCTTCACCCTTTCATTCTTCCATCTTTCGGCTTTTTCTCCTTCGTGCTGGATCGTCTTGGAGGGCAGAAGGGAATCTTAATTGGCATACATCCTCATTTCTTGCAAGCCATCCGAGGAGAAAAAGGAGCTTCAATTATTTATATTTCAAATCAAGAGCCTCGCGAAACCGGCTTCCACAAAACAGCCTTTTCATCCTTTCTCACATCAATCAGACAGATTTCAGAGAGTAACTGTCAAATGTGAGAGAAGCTTTATGCAGCTGTGTATCTGCAATCAGGCAATGTGTATGAGAAGACAGGAAAGAATTGTTCTGTTTTTTTGAGGAGTATAACAGCATTGAGATTCCCATTAAATCACTGGCGGCACTGGGGCCGTGTACGTCAGCGCAGCCGGAGCTCACGGGGTCGTTCTGACACAGGTGTTCCAGAGTCATGGGAAACTGGGTTGTGACATCATCTGTCAGCAGTCGGAGAGACCTAACATATAAAGACAAGATAGATTCCTCACACCTTGAGACTGACTGCCTTCTCTTTTCTTTTTCTTTTCTTTTCTTTTCTTTTCTTTTCTTTTCAAGAACTCTTTAAAAGCTAACTATGGCTAGTTGTACACTTTCTGGGGGAAAAAAAATGCATGTTAAATAAATCCGCTCTGACCGCTGTGTGCACATCTCCCACTTTTAATTCTCCACTTTGCGAAACACAACAGACTCAATCATCTGAGAATGAGATCCACTACGAAAAAAAAAAAAAAAAACAGGACAAAAATACACCCACACAGCTGCTTTTTGGAAGCGTGTGACAATGATTGCTGTGCGTTTAAACATAACAGATGCCTCATCCATTATTCACCTGCAAACCAACAAAGAGGGACCGGAATAACAACCGTGGACGAAGAATTTCCTCCAAGATTCTATCCAGACCCTGAGGAAAGAGGCAGATATTGAGGGAAGACAAGGAGAAGAGATTGTAAGAGAGAAAAATAACAATGCTCTGCGTCTAGCACTGACATGACCCTGGACTCGGCCAATGCAAACATTTGTTCTGCATGTAATCAGCAAACAATGAGCATGCTGCTGGAAAAACAAGACTGAAGAAAAATGTTGAGTGAGATGGGAAGAAGAGACCAAGGGTGCTTTCACACTACACTTCACTTTGAATCATACTGAAGCACTCGTGAATCATAATTTAAAGGTCATATGAAGCTTTTTAATGTTTCCCTTTAGTGTGTACTATATCTGTTTGTTACAAAGCTCATAGTCTCCCAGAAAGGGATTTAATCTAATAGATAACACTGATCCAGACTTGTCTAAAATGTCTCAATCGAAGTCAAGATATTACTTCCACGAACATCTACGTCGCAATGTGAAGTAAAAAGCAAACCGCCGCCCAAAAAAATTCTGTCATCATTTACTACCCCGCAAGTTGTTTCAAACCTGTATAAATTTCTTTGTTCTGCCGAACACAAAGTATTTGGAAGAATGTTTGCAACCAAGCAGATCTCACCCCCCATTGACTGCCATAGTATTTTTATTTCCTACTATGGTAGTCAATGGGGGACGAGATCTACTAGGTTACAAACATTCTTTGAAATATCTTCCTTTGTGTACAGCAGAACAAAGAAATTTATACAGGTTTGAAACAACTTGAGGGGTAGTAAATGATGATTTTCATTTTTTGGTGAACTATCCCTTTAAGCTACCTTACTTCACATTTAATTTAACAGCTTAATAGAAGAGTAGTAGTATTGTTGGCTCAATTTAATCATGGTAGTAATAAACTGTCCCACATCTAACAAAAAGGGGCTGAATTTACCTGAATCAACATTATTCTTTCTTATATCTATGACAGTAAAGGGTACACTCAAAAAAGAATCTAAATCTGATTTGATATGATTTTAAAGGGAAAAAAACGTAATGTTCATGCAGCTTCTAAGTGGTTCGAGTCACGTGAGCTATTGAACTATCAAAACGCTTACGACATAACGAAGCCTCGTTTACTGAAATCATGGGATTTTGCCGCTCTGAAACACTGATTCGAAACAAATGATTTGTAAAGCTTCGAAGCAGTGTTTTGAAATCGCCCATCACTAAATATTCTTGAATAAAGTCGCTATTTTGTTATTTTTTTGCACACAAAAAGTGTTCTCGTCGCTTTACAGTGGTTCAACCTTAATATTATAGTCACATGAACTGTTTTTAGTAGCTTTCTGTGCATTGAAAAAGGGACTGTTATTGCTGGTGATGCCTCACTGAGCCATTGGATTTTATCAAAAATATCTTAAATTGTGTTCCGAAGATGAACGAAGGTCTTATGGATGTGGAACGATGTGAGGGTGAGTAATTAATGACAGTGAAGTCTAAATGTGATGTGTAAACACTGCAGATCACTGATTGGTCAGAGAGAATCGCCACTACCAGCGTCATTGGATTTAAAACACGAGACACCAAACCCACTAGATTTAAATAGTCAGTAACAACCACCGCAGTATCATTTGTTCACTAAACTACTTGTTTAAGAACATTAGTTTGTTTTGTTTTTTAATTTTGAGTCATATCAAATCACCAAATAATCATTTAGATTCATTTGTGAAATGGATTAATTGTTAGAAATGGATTAATTTGTTAGAAAACTTGATATGATATATTTACTCACAAATCAGGCATCTCTATTTCTTTTAAGTAAGTTTTACTCCATACAAGACCAATATTTAGCAGATGAAATATTCTGGAGCATAAAAAAAAAACAAACAAAAAAAAAACATTACTTTTGAAATTTCAATGACTTTTCTAGATCTGGAAAACACAATGTTAACATTTTCTAATATTTCCATGACTGTGAGAAATTCAATACTATTATGTCTAAATATATAAAAAAAAGAAGACTACATTTAACAGTGATATTAAATTGTTAGGGTTTTTAAAGATTAAATATAATTGAGCATTAGATACAGGTAAAGATGAGCAAGAACAAATAATTATTCAACATCAACTAATTTATTTAAATAAATAAATAAATAAATAAATATGTAGCAAAAAAAAAAAAAAGAAAAAGTAAAAAAAAATAGAAGAGTGAAGCTCTAGTTTGGACCAAGTAATCAAACCTAGTGTGAAACTGGCTAACCTCATCAGACAACATGTCTGACAGTCTCACGCAGACGTGCGAGGACTGCACAAACCGACCGACTGCTAAGCTCTGCTTCACAATAGCCTTACGCCAATGCTCTGCAACAGCTTCCTTTTAGAGAGCGTGTCCATTCCCATCACTGCACTGATGAAAAACCAGGTTTGGTTTGTGCAAGCAAGTCAATTTTGCCTTCTTTGACCCATCAAATGTGTTCACAGGTCTGTGCTTGCAATGAGGGCATTGCGCGGATGGTGGAAGAGCTCATCTTCCTTTGACTGAAGCCTCCATGTTTTAATGAGCAACTCAGGGGCCATGGGTCAGCCGCAACAACGCAGCACCCATCAGTACACCCCCTCCCAGGCATCCATTCACCAACACGCCACACAGCCTCGCCTATTTCCTGCCAATTACATCCGCTGCTCTCCTGTGTGATGACTTCATTGCATTTTCTGATTAGAGGGAACATTGTGAACGTGTGAATGCTGGGCTTGAGGATACTCAAGAACCCCACCCCCACATCTCGTGTACTGATGGATCCATAACCCCCCCTTTCTGACAATCATTCCTACATTTGGCTATCTGACCCAAGTACCACCCCACCCCCAGCTCCCTCAGGAGAGAGCAGGGGTCATGTGACTCACCTCACCAGGCAACAAATTGGCTCCATGTCCCAATGTTCCAGAGGGCCGTTGCCATGTGACACTCTTCAAAAAGATCCACTGTCACACACATGGAACGGTGGATGATCTCATTCATTCCAAGGTTGTTTGTGACACACAATCTCATAGGCTCAGAGAAATAGAATTACATGCTGATCGCATGGATGGCTTGCATCAAAAAAAGAAGCACAAGAAAAGAGGAACATCGATTGACCGCACACTGAAGAAGATTATTAGACTCATTACGGAATGGTGATTTAGAGGTGTTTGGTAGCCTTTACTTTCCTTTGGAGCCCTATACTCACTCCTGGACCCAATTTTTATACCACAGTAGTGTAATATGTCTTCCCAACTAGAAATGCCTATTTACATTGGACACAATCTTAAAACAAAACGACATATCTCTAGGGACTCTTTCACACTGGTTGCGAATTTCAGGTCCATTTTTCATTCACTCGATAAGCTTTCGGGTCATGTGTCTGAACTAGCATTCTAGATGCTGTTGATAACACTGGCCTGCAAATATAGCGCACATATAAAGCCATTGTTCTAACCAGAGCTAAAAAAAAATAAAAAAATGGAAGAAATACTGAAAAATGGGGACGTGTTTAATGTATGTGACCTGTGCTGACAAAATGAGTCGGAATGCGGACAGGCTAATTTTGAGCTACAGGCAAAACAAGTGCTAAATGTCAATTTTGTGAAAATGAGTTAATTAAGCCATTGTCTAGCAATCCCAATGCTCCAAATAGCAATTAAACATCTACAAGTATCTTTATTTGTATGTTTTCTAAGAGTATTTGTATGTTTTCTAAGAGTTCTTTGACCATGAAAACTGCTGTTTTTCTCTGTTCGCGTCTCGACGACTGGCGCTTCCCTCAGCACAAGTTTGGTATCGATGTAAAGCGCAGCATTTCAACTTTGTGAATATTCATAGCGAATTCTTGATGGCAAGAGTCTGAACCAATGAAATGATCTTACTCGCACTGACTGACAGACCAAAGCGCGCACACAAAGACGCCTCAGACAGCGTGCAATCCCAATATACACAGAATTACAGTAATGTCTTAAGTGAAGGTTTGGTTAACTGTTGGGGAAAAACATGGCTGATGTGTAACATTAGAATTCGATCCGTGTGTTACAGTAGGTCTTATATAAGCTGTCTGTTTCATTAATGTTAATCAAACAATTGTG
The DNA here is from genome assembly GCF_024489055.1 of Chanodichthys erythropterus. NCBI lineage: Eukaryota > Metazoa > Chordata > Actinopteri > Cypriniformes > Xenocyprididae > Chanodichthys > Chanodichthys erythropterus. Next base: position 24,348,987 of record NC_090240.1, read on the forward strand.
GAATCGTGGAAAAAGTTGAATATATATATATATATTTTTTGGGTATTACCAGGGATTTTAAGGTTGCTGGGTGATTTTGTTTTGGAACCTTCAAAACAGACTTTGCTGACTCTATTGACTTCAAACAGGTATAGCTCAGTCATTTTTTTTTTTGTCAGATTCCAACAAATCATACCCCATTTTGAGGGTTTTTAATACAGAATGTGAGAATAACAATAACTCATTTTTGAAAATTTGCTCATTGTGACTCATTTTGTCATGATCACCAGTGAGAGTCCCCTATCAGCCACTAGAGGGCACTCCATCCCGGACTCTTATTGCCACCCGTTACATGGACTACAATTCCCATACACACTCACCGGACTCATTATCCATTATCATTACACCCAGCTGTATTGTATCATGTCATTAGTGTCTGTCTATTTATAGTGAATTACTGTCTTTGGTTGTGGTTCATTGTTTTATGTCATGCGTTTTCTGATTCCCTGGTTGTCTGTTCTGTTTTTTCTTTGTGTTATTTTGTACCTGTTTGTTTTGGACTGATTTCATGGACTCTGACCCTTGCCTGCTCTGTGGATTACGTGTTTTGGATTACCCTTTAATAAATCTCTCTGCTGCACTTGGATCTACCTTTTGTCTTTGTGTTTACCGTGACAGAACGAACCACCCTAACTACTAGATCCTGCAGCATGAGCGTTCGGATTCGTCCCCCAGCCTCCGTTGGAGAGCGGATGGCTCTAGTTCGGGCAGTGGTGGCACACTTTTGTCTTTTGACACACTTTTGTCTTCGTGTTTACCGTGACAGATTTTGCCAGCACGGATCACGTAAACATTTGAACTACCTTTTATATTAGCATATTTATTTTAACAGCTGAATTTTTATTATTATTGGCTTAATCTAGAAGAAGTAGTAGTAGTAGTATTAATTAATTATTTAATTTTATTATTAATATTGGCTTGCCATATAATAATACAAATAATAATAGTCATTTACAGGATAATATGGGGTGAGGACACTTTTTGTCATTCACCTCTATGACCTGAATTCCCCAATTTACCTGAATTTATCTGAAGTTAAGTTTGGGTGGTCTACAAGCTACTTATAATAAATAGCAACAATAAAAGTACTGCAGTACCACAAATTTAAAGTGGTTAATCACAGTTTAGCACTTCAGGAAGACCGTTTCTCACCTCTTTTGGACTTCATTTACCCATAAACCACTTCCCGGACTCATTATCCCATCATTGCTTTCAGCTGTTTTGTGTTTGATCTTTTGTGTCTGTCTATTTATACCCTGCTTGTTTCTGCTTTTGTCATTGAGTTTTAATTTACAGTCACTGGTTTCTATGTTCTGTTTTCTTTGTTTTGTATGGACTGTTCTTTGGATTTTGACCCTGCCTGTTCTGGATTACGTTTTAGATTACCCCATTAAAAGCTGCAAATGGACCTTACCTGTTTGTCTCTGTACCTAATGTGACAGTGGGATGGGAGTACAGTAAAGCGATGTTAATGTTTAAAAGTGTCCATTGATGCATGACTTGAAAATGAAAATGTAATGCACTGATTATGTAATTTAATAATCAATCAATACTAAAATAGTACACCTACTGTCTAAGATTACACACACTCTCACACAAGAAAAAGGAACAGTTGTTGTTTTTCCCCAGCTCAATTGCAATATGTGTGTGTTCTGTAATATTTTGAAAACATATTTGGACATCATAGTTACATCAACCACACATATTCATCGATCTATGTACTATCTGTTTGTATCGATTTGGCATGCATACTAAGCTATCAGCTGAAGACTTTGGTATCTATCCAACTCTAATGTACATGTAATTAATGTAATTAGCGAGTGGCTGGTTAGCAAGGCAGTGTATTGCAAATCTTGCAGCTTTTATGTAGTGTAAAAACAGCTTATTTAACCACAACATTTTGGCTCATAGCTGCGAGGAGGCCCCCCGTACAGAGCCTGGGGCATCCGTACCAGTGAGCTGGTGGTAGAAATCACACATGGGTTGGACAGAAGCAGAGACAGCTGAGAATGTGTGCGAGGTGAAGACGAGATCAAAAGTGTGGAGTGGAAGAACAAAACAGACAGATAAAAAAATACAGACTCGAGGGAGAAAATTAGAGTGAGTGGGGAGAAGAGAAAAGGTGAATCAGACAGGAAAGCGAGGCAACAGAAGGGTGAAATTACAAAGAATTGAAACCCAAACTAGATTTGAAAGAGACTGACGGATAACTTAAAAGAAACCGAGGGAAATTGCAGACAGAAACTGAAACATCAGTCCAGCTGGTAGGATCCATGTATATGTTTCCGTATGACACCCACAGGGGACGTCCCGTCTCCATTGTGCATGATGACCGCTGACCACAGACTGCTGACTGTGGACACCAGCCAGAATGCATCTGTAGCCAGGCAGTGACCCAGCCAAAACCAATCCTCCTCTGGGCTTAAAGGAAGTGAGGGAGAACCAGGAGCCGGAGCCAAAATCCTCACAAACATGCCCACATGAAGAAGAGACAAAAGGACACACATGCTGGCACGTTTTGGGAGAGCGGTTAACCATTGCCAGGTCAAAATACCAAGCCGAGTTTGACAGTGATGGAGCACCGGCATTCCAGCCAGAGGACGGACAACTGGGAGCCCACCGTGGCGCGTCTCTGACCCGTCTGCTGGCCAAAAGCGCGGATCAATAAGTTGACCTGACGCTCTGTCTACCACCTGCCCGCAACAACTCATTCTCTGAGAAAATAGTCACCCCTCTTTTCCTCCAGCCCACAATCAAATGCTCCTCTCGCTCTTCATATTTCATAATTTTCCCATCACTCCGGTATCATTTCCACTTCTATCGATCAAAACAGTCTGCCTATAATTGCAAGGTCTATTTAGTGACTCCGTCAGAGAGTGAAATACGAGAGGAAGAAAGGAGGAAAGAAAGAAAATGTGAACAAGTGAACTCATCTTACTCAAGACAGTGGCACTTTAGTAAAGGTTATTGTCTTATAAAAGGCTGAGAGCCTGGAATAATTCACTTGGAAATCAATTTTCATCGCACCATTCATACATTAGTGGGCCATGATGGACAGTGAGAGAAAAACTACCACCTCCTCTCGTTTCCTCTTTGTCGGTTTCTTTCTCCGTCTTGGCTTTTTTTCTATCACATCCTGCGCGCTGACCCCCATTTTCATTTTCCTCGCTTTCATATCAGCTTCGGCGCTTCGTTCCGGCTCATTCCAAAAAAAAAAAAAAAAAAATGAATTAACCTGTAGATGAACTGACCCATTCTGAATAATCTCAGACTGACAAAGAACCGGCCACACGCTAATACTTGTTAACACGATGTACAAAGTGACACTCTTCAATGAGGTTCAGTGTGATTGGGTGTGAAAATCTCATTCGTCTGTTCTAGAATATGCAGCCATTTTCTCATTTTCTCCTTGATATATACCGCGGTTTATTTGTGAGGCTGATTTTTTTGTTTTAGAAAAATCAACATTGTGCAGAAAATACTATAATAATATAATTTACTCTGATTATAATGGAAACTATTGCGTTTTGATGTTCCATCCATTCCAACTTACGGTTGCACAGCAATATCCCAATTTGATGCGAAAATATAACATTTATCTTATGTGAGGTCACAGATGTGCTTATTTTACACTATCTTCAAATGCAGCTTACCCAAACATATTTATAATGCATTAGGGTTCTAAGTCTGTTTTTAACTCAAGAGTTACATAATCTGAAGGGTTTTTTGCATTGATGTCAGACTTGGCATTAATTTTTTATGAAAAATCTTACATTTCTTAATAATTTATAACACTATTTATAAAATAAAAATTACAACAAAAAACAAAATCATTTGTAAATATCAAAAGATATATTTATGTACATATAAATAAACATACTATCATTTAAAATGTTGTTTAAAAAAAAATGCATTTAATTGATCAAAAGTAACAGTATAGACTTAAAAAAAAAATCAAATATTTTAAATAAATGCTGTTCATTGAACTTTCTGTTCATCAAAGAATCCAAAAAAAGTATCACTATTTCCACAAAAATGTTAAGCAGCACAACTGTTTTTAACATATGTAAATAATAATGATAATAATAAGAAATGTTTCTTAAGCACCAAGTCAGCATATTAGAATGATTTCTGAAGGATCATGTGACTTTGAAGACTGAAAATTCAGCTTTGCCAACACAGAAACAAATTACATTTTAAAATATATTTAAAACAGTTAATTTAAATTTTAATAGTGAAATTAAATATTTCACTTTTTTTTTTACTGTAATTTTGATCAAATAAATGCAGCCCTGGTGAGCATAAGAAACTAAAAAAAAAAAAAAAAAACATGGGGAAAAAATTAATGACCCCAAACTTCTGAATGGTAGTGTAAATGTTAATTTAATAATTTAATTTAATTTAATTTAATTTAATTTAATTTAATTTAATTTAATTTAATTTAATTTATTGCCCTTGAGTCTAAATAGATTCTCCTTTGTGACTAAAGTAGTCTCATTTTAGAGGGAAAGCTGATGAAAACGACCAGAATGCCCCTCATTTTCCTGAGGCCAGCTCGTCTTTGTTTGCCGCCCACTATCGCACTCAGATGATGATGATGCTGTGTGTTCAGGACTTGCTGTTACTGATAGCAGTAATGAGGCCAGCCAGTGTTTATGGGTTAGTGTAAATGTTTAATGTGTTATGCTGATGAAGCTCCTTTCTCTCAAGCCCTCAGAGGGGCAGTGCAGTGTTAAATGCCTACCCAGCAGCCCACCCTGCTCCCCCTTCAGCTCGCCTCCATCCTCTGGAAGCCAATTACAGCGCTGTGTGACAGTACATTCAAAAGTACCAATTAACTCCATCAGTCCTGCTCCTAAACGCATATCAAAACAGGTTTTTAATGGACATCCTGTTGAATTCAGTCGTCCTCATCCTCAATTTTCCTTCGTCTTGAGACCGGCGTGTCATTGCCACCCCGAAAGGCTCTTTTTATTATTCTCACTGCAGGAACAGAACAGTATGTGGTGAGTGCACATAATTGTTTAGCCTGGAGTGCACATAATTAATGAGAGTGTGTGATAACAGTATTGCTTTGCTACATCTCATTCTATTGAAGAATTAAAAATTAAATTAAGTGATAGATAAATTAAGAGTGAAGCCCTCTTATTCAGTTCCAAGCTTTTTGTTGAAATGCTAATAGTTTGTTGCGCACTTTCCTTATCAATTAGCCAGGCATGCTCATTTTTTCGCCTGTTTTTTTGTGCTACAGCTTGCCGTGAGGGCCAGTAAGATCACCCATTGTACACATAAAAAAAATAAACCCCCAAACCAATTTATCCAATTTGTTTCACAATGGATAAGGGTATGATGTATTATAATGGAAGAGTGTGCCTGAATAAATTGAGATTTAGAATGGGCAGATTTCACATCCATGACAAAATCAAAAAATAGCCAAAAAGTAATTTTCCAAACAAACAGCTTTTGTTTAATGACTATGACTGCCATTGTTTTAGCCATAATATTAGCATGCCAGTTTAAGTGCGCATCTGCATAGGATTTAAATCACTGACTGAATGTTCTATTAATTTACATGATGAACAAGGCTGCAGCCAGGATTCTCAATTTGAAGCTTGCTTATTGTTAGAATTATGTTTGCAATGTCTCTCATATGTATGCTAGCATGTTCTCTACATCCCTTTCCCACACTACCTAGAAAAAAAGATGTGTATATACATATATGTTTAATGGTTAACCTAAAAAAATGATTTTCATCATTTGCTTATTGAGAAATTTTGAAGATTGTTTTTTTTTTTTTATGCTTGTATTACAATGAATGGCGATTGAAGCTTTCAAGCTTCAAAAACATCATAAATGTATCATTAAAGTGGTTCATATAAGTTTACTATATTCCAAATCTCCCAAAGCCATTCGACAGCTTTGCATGAAAAACAGACCAAATTTAATCTGTCTAATTCACTGAAGTGGCAATATTTGATTTGTTAAGTCTTTTGAATCAGATCTTTTCAGTGAATTACAAAAAAGTACATGTCAAATCAACTCCGTGACTGGTTGCAGCGTTTACTAGCTCACTAGAGGGGTAGATTATTAATGAATAAGGACATAAATTATATTTATTTATCTATTTATTTATTAAAGGGAACATATCATGAAAATCAGACTTTTTCCATGTTTAAGTGCTATACTTGGGTCCCCAGTGAATGTGAAAAACCCACCCAGAAAATGTGAAAAAGGACAACCCAGTAACTTTGTTTTGGTAAGCCTTTCTTTGCAAGCATGTGAGAAATGAGCCTGCTTAGAGTTTACTCCCCTAGTGACATAGGAGGGGGATCTTGTTATAATATTACCGCCCCTTAAACTGCAATCTGAACACTCAATCTAGAACACTATGTAGGCCATGTTGGGCTACTTTAGAGAAGAGGAAGAGTTGTTGTAACCATGCCATCATTTTATGCCGGACTGCTTCACAAACGAGGATCAATTCAACGCTGGATTTGCACAAAAGATTAACATGACGGCACCTGCTAGTCGACGAGTTAAATCAACTCCACGGCAACTACATACATTTATTCACTAACCATTCAGAAACATCCAGTTGCATTCTAAAAGTTGTAACTAGTCTCTCCATCAGTGTCTGACTGTGGTTTGAACAATGTAAGGTTGCACACCGTTACTGACAATTGTCATTTTGCCTGCGTGAGATTCTCCAGCTATGTTGTTGTTGAGCAACTGAAGCGTGAGCTGTTAAAGCTGTTATATATATATATATATATATATATATATATATATATATATATATATATATATCGTGGCCACAAATTAAAAAATAATAATATATATATATATATATATATATATATATATATATATATATATATATATCGTGGCCACAAATTAAAAATTTGTTCTCTCGTTTTAGTAAATTGTGCACACAATATAATAATTCCTTCCCTCCCTTCACACAAAATAATTTGTTTCCTCGATTTAGTAAATCTTGGCCACGTTGTACAGATTTCCTCCCTCGTTTTGATTTAACTAAAACATTTGAATAAATTATTATATTGTACACGAGTTAGTAAAACAGGGGAACAAATTATTACATTGTGTGCATGATATGGTAAAATGAAAAAACAAATTATATCATGCGAACATTTACTTAAAACGAGGAAACAAATTAGTAAATCATGCTAACGTAGTCGAGGGAAGTCGAGGGAATGAATTCTTAATTTGTGGCACGATACACATATTTTTTCCCACGTCATGTGTGGTGCTCCGTACATACAGTTAACTGTCAATAAATGATGGGTGGACTATTCCTTTAAATATGTATTGGGCTAATTTCAACAGAGCAAATGATTCACGCATATCACTATTCATATCTGTCATGCTTCCCATTCATTCTCCTTTTTGACACCTACAAGATCGCTAACATTAACAACTACGATGGGTAAATCAGCATGACAGCCAAAAATGTGTCAACAGCAGAATTAATCAGTGTCAAAACACTGATTGAGATTATGAAGTGCAAGCGGGGGCGGGTGAGGGGTAACTAACGGGATCCTTAAGTGGCAAATCCACATGCCTCTACTATTTTTACAGTACGCTCCCTCACGGCAGGGCTCCTTCCTTTAAACGCTGTGTTTGTGAAGTGATGATATCTTTTGCACATTTACAGCATCACGAAGAAACCGTGGGCAAAATAACAGCAGCCTCAGTATTAGTCACACTCATTGAAATAATACATATCATGGCCTCACAACAGAAACAGAATGTATAATTTTAAGAGCTTTGACCCAGCTATCTATGCTCTGCAACCAGCATGCACAAAATATATTTCTCAACATTACATTTTGGTTGCTGTTAGGTTATGTTACATTGCAGAACAACATTTTATAGATCTAGCAACCAGACCTATAATTTAATATATATTATATATATATATATATATATATATATATATATATATATATATGTATATATATATATATATATATATATGTATGTATATATATATATATATATATATATATATATATATATAAAAATTAAACAAAACATGCTGTGCAATATACCAAAAATTGCAGTACCAAACAGCAATGTTGAGAAAACTTGTTTCTGTTGTGAAAACATCTGAAATGGTATACAAAGCAAAATAAAATGCAGTGGAAACTTAAAATCCTTGAAATAGACTCAAAACATAAACAACTAAACAAATTTTTTGTCTGGTTTGTTTTTGTAGGAAAAACATTTTGTTATTTATTTTCACACTACAAAAAAAAGACCTCTTTTAACTGGTTTGTTTTTGTAGTAAAACTTGTTTTTACTTCAAAAATAAACCAGACGAAACAGCAATGTTTAATGGCCATTAATTCAACATTAATACAACTATATGCCATATAATTTGCAATCATAATAGCATGAATATAAAAAGATAAATGTTTGTCTCAATAACACTTGTTATTAGTAGACACTACAAAAGAAAAAAATATATATTGCCAGGTTGGATAAGAAACCTGGTTTTGTTTCTGGTGCAAATAAATGTTTGTTTAAATGTCAGACAAAAACATCACAACATAATCACAACGTTTTCACAACTTTAACAAAACATTGTGTTAAGTGCTGGGTGTACCTTTCACCCCAGTTTTTGTAGCCGAGCTGAGAGGAGGAACTGGGTGGTGGTTTTTGGTGACGGATTGGTGGTGAGGGGGATGGGGGGGGCGTGTGGTTGAGGGTCAGGGTGAGCAATTCCCTCACGCCTGTCTGCTGCCGAAAGCCCGGCTCCGTCAGGCAGTCTAATGGAGACCTCAGCCCCATTTGTGCAGACCCCCTGGAGCCTCCCCTCACACATCAGAGGAAACAGTAGTGAAGTGTGCATTTAAGCAGTGGAGCAGACATGAGAGAAGAGGGAGGGAGGAGAGAAATCAAGGGGGCAAATTATGGACAGGGGCCAGGATTTTCTATTAACGTACAGCACTAGGGATCATAGATGTCTGCGCACCAGATGGACCCCCCACTTAACAACAAGCCGGATGGGGAGTGAACCTCAACCCTCGCCTTTTCTCCGCCTGAATGTTAAACAGTCTTTTACTATGACCGAACTCATCTTCACATCTTAGCCATGGTGACCTATAGGGTCATCGCTCATCATCCACTCAACACAATCAGGCTTATCTCCTAACAGCCATGTTCGGTATTGTTCCATCCATCAACCATAAAGAGACATGAAATCAATGGGGCATTTGCTACATAAAGCAACTGAATGCGGTTATCCAGCTACGTAATGATCTCTCAGAGTGTGTGTGTGTGTATTTACGAGTGTGTGGGCAGCAGTATAGATTATAATGTGCAAGAGGGATCTGTAGGTTGACCTCCACAGGATTTAGGTTTGAGTTGTTATGTAGCTACAACAGCTATGAAATCAATACAGCTGCTAATAAGAGGTGACCATCAGTGTTGGTGCAGCTGCACCCTCATGTGGATAAGCCTGAAAATACAGTTGGAGATGATGTACTTTAAAATGCCCTCATATTATTTGCAAGATAATCTCAGAGAAAAAGAATACATCTTGAGTATGTGCACAAAAATAAAGGTTTTAAAGGGGGGTTTTGCAGCGCTGCCATAGAAGAACAGCGGTTGGGTTGAATCTTTCAGTGAATCATTTTATCATTCAATCATTCAAAAAAACCTTATCCTCTATAATGAACCTTTTGTGTTAAAGTTAAATGGAACCTTTGATTCCAATGAAAAAAAATATTTTTTAAGGTTTATGTAAACTGGATGTTAACTAAATGTCAGTGTGTGTGTGTGTTTGAAGGAATCATCTCAGGCTGGTGTGAAGGTAGTATACTGTAGCTCACCTTGTCAAAACAACATGTCATGTTAAGAGACTGACTCACCAGCCTCGCACAGCCACAATGAATCCACAAAACACATCTGAAATTTCTTCCATTAAGGATTATTCCCTTTAGGATTATTAGCAATATTTGACTATGTATTACTAGGAAAACCCTCTATCGCCTACTTTCTCATGTCACATCCAGAAATATCTGTCACCAAGCATATAAAATTGAATACATAAAATAAATAATTGTTTAACTCAGTTTATCTGGGGCTTTTGGCACAGTTGAGTCCACACAGATTCCATTTCAATCCAATGTTTATTCCAAGGCATGCAGAGGTCTAACCTGAAAATGAGTGCGCACAGTGCACACATGCAAGGGAAGCAATACCTTCCACGCCCACCAGATGGCAGTAGGAGCTCTGCAAATGTTGCAAAGGGAAGGGCTATTCTGGCTAGTTTCCTCCACACCTGTCACATAAAAAAAAACAGCTACCTGCTACCTTGAAACTTCGCCTGTACCTCGGTGTCTTATCTTTATTTATGGATGTGAGTAATCAATTGTGACAGTGTAATTAAATGTGGAATCAGATAGATCTGTGGTGACTTTTACGAGAAGAGGCAGGTTGAGGAGGTATTAGAAGGCTTTGTGGTGAACATTTATTACAATTAGTCATCCTAACGGCGCAAATGTGGAACTCTGATAACCAAGAATGAGGTATGTGTGGATTATTTAATTCCTAAAGCATTACTTATTGCCCTGAGCTCTGTATATATATGACAACAAAACAGTCTAGTCTGATCCACAAAAGCAAACACTGTAATTACATCTCTGAGACTGAGAATGTGAAACAATATTATTATTTGTTTTAGTTATTACTGTTATTAAGTTCTGATCATTTAACATTACAACAAATTGTTATTATATTTAATATTACATATCACAATAACAACAATAAATCATGTAATAGTAAAATATTATTATAGCTTAAACTACAAACATAATGTTACTATTATTGTTGTTACAATATTATTATAAAAATAAAAACATTGTATTTATATATTATAACTTAAATATAATAATTAAAATGTCAATAATCATCATCATGTAAAATTAAAACAATAATTTATTATTTGTTATTATTATGTATTGTAATAGATAGAACTTATTCAATAAACAAACATTATATTTAATTAATTAAATAATCTATCCTTCCATTGTCTTTAAATTGGAGCACTGTCAAGCTAAACTGTCACATTTTACTCATATTTACTGTGTTTTTGCAGTGAAAATACCCTCATGGCTTTCAAAACATACCATAACCTATGAGTTTTCATCACTACCCTCACTGTCTCACCCTGGAGATCAAAACAACAGTAATTACCAAGAGTGAACATTCAACACAGACAATAAAACAGCCTATTATGATTTATCTCTTGCTGAAACACGCCTTGAGGTCTCCAGAAAAGAAAAAGCACGATGTGGAACAGGATGTTTGTATTGCACACTACACCAAGAACGTAGACAGACTTGGCTAAACACTGACAGATAGTAAGATGGTAAATGTTCCTCTGCTGCCCCAGGAGGAGCTGCTGGGGAGTGCATGTCGGTCCTCACAGATGAGCTATGGCCCTAAGCCAATTAAACAAGCCATGACAACTGCTACAAAACGTCGATTTAAGTACCCGTCAGACATGGTGAAACATGGTGAAAGGTGTTAAAAAGCAAAGGAATGAGAAAAAGAAAGAAAAGAAGTGAGGTGGCTGAGTTTAGAATTTCGTTTAGCTTGAACGGGAGACTACATTTCATAGCTTGACCGAATAAGGCATGCCTTCGGGTGAATGGTGCTAAAGAAAACATGGAGAATGAGTGGAAGCAACTTTTTAGAAAGGCCAGAGGGAACATGCTGACTTTTCTTTAACGCATTTCTGTGCTGATTTTGAGAAGAAAATCTGTGGAAGCAGGTGAAATTAATTTAAACATGGAAAAATGTTAAAACCATACTAGTAGCTGTAAGCTTTTTCAAACCTGTATAACTTTCTTCTGTGAAGCAAGTCGATAATAAATAATAATTTCACAATAGTACCATAAAAGATGTTCCATATTACTAATCTTCTTAAGTCATATGATAGCTTTGTGAGAAACTGACCCAAATTTAAATCATTGTTCACTATAATATCTTGATCTTAGTTGTCCATGTTGTATTCATTAGAGTTCATGACAAAAATGCAAATATTTTTAATTAATCACTTACTGGAGGATTTACACATATTTGGAACAATTAAATGTCAATTCTCTTTTTTTTGGGTGAACTATGCCTTTAAAAAAATGAAAAGAATTTTATATGATGGCTGTTTGTGATTCGACAGATGGTTATGATAATAATGCAGAAACTGCAACAGCTGGAAATCACCATAAAATAGAAACAAATAAAAAGCTAAGCAGTCTTCTTACTGAATATTTTTGTGATCTCCGAAGGCATATCCTTTTATGTCGATCTAGACATATAATATTACACACATACTCTTTCCAGGTGTTTATCTTTGACAGGCTATGATCACCACCCATCATCTGTGTGAATGGAAAGTCCTGGCATGTCAACTCAAAGTAGATCGACTTGCATCCCAAACTGTGCCAAAGATTTCCATTATTTGTTACCACCATATACAATCTAGATTTAGTATTATCTTAATTAATCTAGTATCTTTTGACCTACTAAAACAAATACACCAAGACACAGTCACACAAGCACATCTAGAAACTTTCAGCCACTGTGGATGGAATAGCAAACAGCCAATTAAAGCATGCAGTGAGTTTGCGAAAGGTTCTGTAGCATAGATATGGGGCCTCTAGGAGCCCGTTGAGCTCAGTGTGGTGGGGAAGCATGCAGCCCAGCTCAAACTGATCCCCAAAGCAATGAAAGTAAACACACAGGCATCAGTATAGACAGTAGCACACCATGACACAGCTGATCTCAAGACAGCTATAGGGTCCAGCTATAGAAAGATGTCAGAAAGATCTTTGATTCTGTCATTATTTACTTTCATGACATTCCAAACCAGTAAAAGGATCATTCACTCTAACAAAAACCAAAATGACAAATGTAGAAAAAAAAAAAAACATAAGTTCAACATAATTGAGAAAAACTCTCAATAAAAAATGAAATAAAATAAAATAAATAAAATAAAATGTAGATGTGGTGAGGTTTATTTTGTCCATTAGATCAAAAAATCTGAAAAAGCCCATATATTTACCCATCCATAGACCTTCCCCTCGAAGAAATCAGGACAGAAGTGGTTCAAAGTGTACAAAAGAGACGGATTTAAAACACCAGGTGTAAACGGTATTTGTCTCCCTTGTCTACTTGTCATCCGATCGACCAAAATGCATCTTAATACCAGGTGTAAACAGGGCCTTAGATTAACTATCCCTTTAAAGGTGCCGTAGAACGTCTTTTTAAAAGATGTAATATAAGGTGTCCCCTGAATTTGTCTGAAGTTTCAGCTCAAAATACCCCATAGATTTTTTTTCAATTAATTTTTTTAACTGCCTATTTTGGGGCATCATTAAATATGCGCCAATTCAGGCTGTGGCCCCTTTAAATTCTCGTGCTTTGTTTATGCCTTAAACAGCATAAACAAAGTTCACACAGCTAATATAACCCTCAAAATGGATCTTTACAAAGTGTTCGTTATGCAGCATGTCTAATCGCGTATTTATTTGGATGTTTACATTTGATTCTGAATGAGTTTGAGGCTATGCTCCGTGGCTAAAGCTAACATTACACACTGTTGGAGAGATTTATAAAGAATGAAGTTGTGTTTATGCATTATACAGACTGCAAGTGTTCAAAAAATGAAAATAACGACAGACTTGTCTCCACGAATACAGTAATAAACAATGGTAACTTTAACCACATTTAACAGTACATTAGCAACATGATAACGAAACATTTAGAAAGACAATTTACAGATATCACTAACAATATAATGATATCATGGATCATGTCAGTTATTATTGCTCTATCTGCCATTTTTCGCTATTGTCCTAGCTTGCTTACCTAGTCTGATGATTCAGCTGTGCACATCCAGACGTCTTGCCCTTGTTTAATGCCTTGAACATGAGCTGGCATATGCAAATATTGGGGGTGTACATATTAATGATCTCGACTGTTACGTAACAATCAGTGTTATGTTGAGATTCGCCTGTTCTTCAGAGGTCTTTTAAACAAATGAGATTTATATAAGAAGGAGGAAACAATGGTGTTTGAAACTAACTTTATGTCATTTCCATGTACTGAACTCTTGTTATTTAACTATGCCAAGGTAAATTCAATTTTTAATTCTAGGGCACCTTTAAAACATTACCATGGCCAGGTGCTTGTGGGGGGCAGGGTTCTTGGGAGGAAAAGGAAAATCCAAGCAATGACAGACAGGAAGAAACGGACAGTAACGGATGCCGGAAAAAGAGACCAACTCTACAGCTGTTACAGCTAAATAAGAAACCTCAAACTCTCTCAAAACCATTTCAAATAAGAAAAAAAAAAAAAAAATCATCATAACACACAACAGAACATGATTATTACTTACATCTGCATTCAGCAGGATCTCTCGCACATTCCTGTTTGTTTAGTGAGATTTGATGCCAAGTGAAAACAGCATCCGTCATTGTGACAGACAGCAGTGAGCCACTAATGAATCTAAACATTTAGCTGCCGGCTGCGCCAAAGCCCCAAACGCCGCTGGATGGGACTCACTCCTCACCACAACGTAATTGCAATCTCCCAGGTGCCGAGATAACATTAAACATATTATCACCATTCTTACTGTGAGATAAAGAGCACAATGAATCTGACATTGTTCTGTACATGACTGCCTCTCCTACCTGAGGAATACATTCAATCTAACACAGGCCATGGCGACAAAACACGCAATTTTCCTTTGCATGCATTTTTAATGGAGCTTCTTAGAAATGACTGAATGGCAACTCAGCGATAAAGGAGGGAAGGAAAAACTTGGGGGATTACTACAAAGGGACCTGCCGGTCAGCAAATTTGTGGCTTCGGGAAAGAAAACATTTTTCATTTGGCTGCAACAAAAGTCTAGGTGAGGTTCAGTGTGTGATATAAAAATTTAGGTCGATAGCTAAAAGAACAAGAAAAAGCACATCAAATGTCCAAAGCCGTCAAGCATCAACCAGTGGGAAAAAAAAAAAAAAGAGAAATAAACAGGAGGTGGATCTAGCTAATAGGACAACAGCAGTCACCGAAGGCCCACACTGTGCTTTGGTGCAGTGTTTATTGGATGGTGTTTATAAGTGGCAATGCCATGGTGACAAAAGAAATGGGGCATGGTTCTTCACAACCTCAGAGAGAGCTGGATAACAAACAGCCTCATTGAACCTCAAGAGCCGCTGGAGATTCAGGCACCATCAGTGACTGGCTACACTGAGAGGTTTTTTAAAATTAGCTGTAAAGTAGAGAAAAAGCTACTTGAAGTTATAATCTACAGTGATTTTAACATGGGTAATGTTTGTTGTTAGGTACAAAGTAAAGCCTATAAATCTATAATCCTTACACATGGAATAAACATGGCATTTTTTATCCTCAACTGAAAGTAATGAAATTAACACATTCAAAAAAGTAGTTGTTAAAATAGTCAATGTGACTGCAGTGGTTCAACCTTAATGTTATGAAGCGAAGAAAATATTGCTCAAAAACAAAAATAACGACTTTATTCAACAAATTCGTCGCTACGCTATTTTCGTTGCAGCACTTCCAGGTTCTTTGTTCGAACAGCGGCTCAGTATTGTGCGACGTCTGTTCACGTGAGCAGCCTGAGGTATGCGTGTGATGCTGACGGAGGAGCCGGCCAATAATGATCCGGCATTCGGATGTAAACACAGAAACGCAGCACTGCTCCAACTGCGTAAGACTGACAGAGAAGAGGAAAAAATCTTGAATAAAGTCGTTATTTTTGTTTTGTTTATGTGTACAAAAAGTATTCTTGTCGCTTCATAACATTAAGGACATGGGCTATTATAATGATGTTTTTACTACTTTTCTGGACATTGAATGTGGTAATTTCATTGCTTTCAATGGAGAATAAAAAAACCTCTCAGATTTCATCAAAATATCTTAAATTTGTGTTCCGAATTTGAACGATGGTCTTACGAGTGTGGAACGACATGAGAGTAATTAATGACAGAAATTTCATTTTTGGGTGAACTAACCCTTTAACAGCAATTTTAGCTTGTCAAAAGAAAAAAAATTTATATGAAAAAGAAATAAAAGTACTACAAAAAAATCAGAATCAAACATTCCAGAATGATGCATAACAACACAAAACATCATCCTCTTTACTACAAGGAACATTATGAGATGTCATTGATGGCTAAATAACTGCCTGCCCGCTGCTGAACAACAATGAAAACTTTGCAGTGCTCAAAGTAAAAAGTTAATAACTGTGTCCCTTTATCTCCAAGAGGATTATGGGATGTCTGGAGCAGCAATCACTGCCAGAAAACAAAAGAGCTACTAGCAGATAATGATGAGAATTCAGGCTGTGGTGTTGTAGAACTAACAGTAATTCACTGCACTGCCTGTGGCTGAGATTTGGCGTGTGTGTGTGTGTGTGTGTGTGTGTGTGTGTGTGTGTGTGTGTGTGTGTGTGTGTGTGTGTGTGTGTGTGTGTGTGTGTGTGTGTGTGTGTGTGTGTGTGTGTGTGTGTGTGTCTAGGTGCCGGGCGCCATCATCAGGGTTGCTCCCTGCAGGTGGTTGTTTATGTGTTTGCATATCTGTAATGGAAGGAAGAGAGAAGTCACATCTCTGCAGTTAATGAGCTCTCAAGGCAACAGCTGCCACCATACGGGGCACCACACTCTGAATCAGTCACCCTAAACCAACTTACAAAGCAAAATGAAATCTAAGTCTCTGTGACTTATAAACTGGACACAGCAGAGTTAATTAAGAAAACGGCAGAGTATTTACACATAAATTCAGAGGTTCACACAGTACAGGTACCTCAGAGAGTTAGCTCAGTGGGTGCACAAGAGTATATATATCGGTGAGATAGAGACAAAAAAAAACAAACAAACAAACAAACAAAAAAAACACTTTCCTAAACCTCCACATTCAGTGAAGCTCAACTCTTTCCCCACCATTGACGTAATTTTCCGTCATTTATGACAATGCTTCTCCGCCACAGACAGAATGTTCCGGCAATCCATGTTTTCACTGTTAGGGGGACGCTATTATGCATCTTCTGAAAGAGTATAGAATCTCCAAAAACAAGAGAAGAAGAAGCAGAAACAAGCGATAGAAGCACTGCTTACACACATGTAAGCTAACGCAATCAAACATTCAGCAGCATATAAATCAAAACTGCCCAATGTTACTGAATGAAATGTCGACCCAGGAAGAGGTACAGGACAAACTTTGGAGGTGTTGATGGACTCAATCTACTCTCAGTCTATGTTTTGATTATCATTTTGAATCCGACCCATACGTAGTCTTTGCAATTTTCTCAGCTTTTTGTTCAAAATGTTGCTCTCTGTCGATCTGACTGTTTGTTGGCGGGGATACAAAAATGCGGAAGTATAATCTGTAGTTTTCTCAAAAGCCCTGGATCTGTTAAAAACATTTGCTGACAAATAAAAGTGAATTTCTTGGTCCAGGTAACTTCGAGAACAAGTTAACATTGTTCATTTACAGACACTTCCGACATTGTAACAATACAAAGGCAAAGTTACACTTTAATTAAAAAAAATACTATTATTTGTTACTGCAGGGCTTGACAGTGAGGGCGTTTCACTTACATTTGCAACTAAAAAGAGATGTGTGCGAACTATAAAATATATTTAGGAGTATGTGTCACCTCAGGTCCTCAGTTTTATGACATTTAAGGTCATTAAAAGTCTTAAATATCTCATAAGGTCTTAAATTTTGGGATAAAAAACAGCAACTGCGCTACAGCCTAAAGTGATTATTAAACGTCAAAAGTCTATGATTTAATTAAATAAGCATATGAGCTGCATGTTCAATGTCAGAACGTGACGTTGTTGTGCATTCTACAGGCTAACAATTTCAGACCAGTTCACAATCAATGAATACTGTGCATTTATGCATTTATGATTTACTGTTGATGAATAATGACTCTGTACTTTAAAAAAAAAAAAAAAATCCTAATCATTTCTAGCATTCCTCTTTTTAAGTTGACTTACATCTGATAAATATAAAAGTAATTGTAAAATTTCAAATCGAAGCTTGAAAATGGCAATCATAAAACTATTCTCCATTAGCTTAATGGATATAACTAGCAGTGGTTTCCAAGAGCCCACCTATATCTACCCCACATCGCTCTGTTTCAGATTTAGCCTGTTTAAAGCAGCACAAAGATCTAAAAAGAAAAAGTGAGAGACCCTATGGAGTGGCTATTGTGTTTCATTGAATAACTTCTCTCTCCTAGCACAGGAGTCCATTCCCTTTCAACACTCACTTCTTTTTTCTCTCTTTATCCGTCTCTATTTCCTCTCATTGCGCTGACTTTCGGACATGGTACACACTCATTGATTCTTCTCATTGAGTCTCCTGGGAGAGAAAAATTCCCCTGTTCCCGTTTGTTAAAGTGAAGACTATTAGTGCACAGGGTGAACGGGGAAGGGCCCTCCATCTTTTAACCACACTCCAGGGGTTTGGCTGCAGATTGTGTGCACGGAGACCACATTGATCTTTCACACACTCATTACCGCCATTTTCAATTAGAGCCTGGCACAGCTATCAGCCACTTTTTGAAAAAAAGAGGCCCTGCTCATTCTTCACAGGCTTTCAGATTCCTCACAAGCCACCTACTCAAAGAGGCTCTCTATCCTGGCCCTTTCCCGCAGATAGGACAGCAGCGGATAACGCCATTCGCTTAATACGGGTGACAACAATGCTGGGTGGGAAGAACGATTCCAAAGCATTGTGGAATGCAAACACAAGTTCAAAAACACCTTGGTTGTTCGGAAGTTTATAAAGCAATCCCGCCGATAGAGCCGTAGATAAGTTTCAGGCTCTGCAGAGTAGTAAAAAGGGGATTTAAGAGTAAAACATCTAAGCAAGCCAGAGATTAAGCATACAAGAAGTTAGTAAAAGCTGTGCTTACCTGCAATGATCATTCTATGATCTTCAGGAAGCAAAATTAAGGGAGAAAGACAAGAAAAACATTGGTTAGCATTTGTTAGTGGCAAAGCAGACAACATCCAAGAAACTGAAGAACTGTAGGGTGGATGAAAGTGGGACAGAATGAGGTGCAGACATAAAAGCTCAAGACTGAGAGGCGATATCTGATGAAGCTGAGCCATCACGTTCCTCACATGCATACAAAAAAAAAAAAAACAGATTACCTACTGTCTCTGACTGCACATATATTTAAAGAACTCTAGGATTATATTCAGAACATCAAGAAAATAAATAATATTAATAAACAATAATAAACACAAGGGTGACCCTAATCCAAAAGGATGGCTAAATAATCATGTTTCCAGCTACTATAGATTGCTCCATTACGTGAATGAAGCACCTGGCTGTCACACAAGCACACATCCTTGTTCCATGCGCTCATGCTGTCGCCATATCAACCTACACTCTGATGCAGATTGCGGGTAACTAATACAGACTGCAACCCAGGTCTCATCTATAAAGCATGAGTGTGTGTGCGAGAATGAATTTACCTACACAAAGTACAGCGGACAGCCACTCCACAACAAGGCATTATTAAACCTGCAATAGGCAAGGACTTTAACAATAGGTTCTCAGTCACTAAATCTTCACTTAAACCTACACCTGTGACAGTTGCATTCACATCATCATTATATCACAGGTCTCAGTTAAACAAACTGGCAAAAAATTCATATCTCCTGCACTCCATTAGTCCTGCTATCACAGATCACTGGGATCTGTTGATCATTTATCATCCCTGCAAGGGAAATAGCCCTTTATTTGAGTTTTTTACACCTAAAGGCAACAGTTCGGCAAAATATTTTAGTAAGAAAATGGATAGAATGACCATTCCTCAAACTTGAAATATAAAGCACAAATCGTATGGCCACTTTTATGATATTTTATGGTGCTTCTTGTGTCATTTTGGAGTTTGACAGTCCCAGTCCTTGCTCACCTCTATTATATGGAATAGACCAAGACGTTTTGTTTAGTTTTTTCCTCAAAAAAATGTTGGACATGGAGCTAATATGAAATAATGGAGAAGAAAACAGTTCTGTAATCTGGCATCTATATAAATATAGTACAAGAGCATTCAATTAATTCCCTTCAGACAGGAAGGTAGGGGGTTTGTTTCACATTTCTGACTCTCATGCTGCTTCCGTCCCGATTGCAGATAAAATGTGCATAATTGGTGTAGGCACCTTTTTGTATCTCCTCACTTCTTTTGTGGACCAGAGGTTTTTATACTGGAGGCTGCAAGAGGGTACACTAAGGGTCTATGGAAATCTTGAGATTAATCACAATCATTTATTCAATAAACAAAAAGGTTGATAACCCCTTTAGTAAACACTAAAAACCTGTAACAAATTCCGTATGAACATCTTTGCGCTACTTTGCATAGGCATTGCTTTGAGAACAAACACACATCTATCAAAATTAGTCTGTGACGAATATTCTAGGCCCAATGGGTTTGGCAGGTCACAATAAAAGTGAAAGAGTCTAAAAGTTGCTTGGGAGTCACAGTCGAGAGGGCACTTGAACTCCACTGCAGCATTAATACTGAAAACAAAGAGCTTATTGAACTTGCAGGGGGGGCATTTGTATCACCGCAGAGCAGTACAACTCTAGTTTCCCCTAGACAGGCCCCCAAACACTGAGGTCCAGGGACACAAGTGCATGGATAGAGGGAGAGAAGGAAGAGGAGGCAGAGGAATCTAAAAATATGTCCGTAAAACATCATTTGCATCAATTTTTTTTACAATGGCACCCATAAAAAGAAAAAAAAAAACTGTTAACCCCACAATTTTTTTATTGAAAACCATATAGCAGAGTTTTGTGGCTTTTAGTTCATGTCTACTAGATTTGAGGTCATCTATATGCTATCTGTATGTCTAAAAGTTCAAAACTAGCCTTTAGTGTGTATTTAAAAAGTGTAGTCTTTCTCTTCAAGGAAAACAGAGCAAAATTATTGATGACATCATCCTGCACTACACAAATTTTTGTCCAATCAAATGCTCTCCAGAATGAGAATGTCCCTACATCCAAACATGCCTACTTCCCTACTAAATAGTATGTGAAAAACAGTATTTGAGGCTAGTATTCATAAAACAGTAGGTAAAATGTACCAGGATGACTTACTACTTCAGGAAATTCTGAAATGTGCATCTGATGAACACTTTACTATCCAATTAGGCCACATCCATCTACATCCATCCATCATAAACATGTACTCCACATGGCTCCAAGGGATTAATAAAGGCCTTCAGAAGTGAAGCATTGCATTTGTGTAAAAAAATATCCATATTTAACAAGTTATGAAGTAAAATATCTAGTTGCACAGGTGTAGACTGTCTTCCACATTCAAGTCACGAAGAATGTGTAAACTGGCGTCAGTTACACTTTTTCCGTAAGTTGAATAGGGAAGGCGTAGGACGTAGTGTAAGATTTTTGAACTGGAAGAGTCATGTGGAATACACGTTTATGATGGATGGATGTAGATGGAAGCACTTTCTTCAGCTCATACTCGTGAACCCTGTTCACTGCCATTATAAAGCTCGGATGCGTCAGGATATTTATTAATTGTGTTCATCAGAAAGAAGAAAGTCATAAACACCTATAGTAGGATGGCTTGAGGGTGAGTAAAGCTTGGGCTAATTTTCATTTGAAAGTGAACTAATCCTTTAAGTGGCAAATCATGACAATTTTTTTTTTTTAATCCCTTTTGATATGTCCCAAAATTTGTTTCAATGCTTTTAGTGGGGTCTTAAAGTTTTGCATCAGAAACTCTAAAAGCAACATCATTAGCTCTTGTGCTAGCTGTCACAAGAAAAGTCAACTCTCTGTAATTTATACAGACCACAGATCAATTACCCTTTCTATGACACTGCTAACTCTCAAATACTACTTGTGCTATCTATGCATTTCAGACCCTCCTCTGTCTGCAGTAGTCTTGACACTACTTAACTCCAGAGCTAAAGGTCATGGACCCCATTTGCATTTGTGAGAGCTTCTGAGACTATTCTACATTAAGTGCCCTCTACATTAGATTTCCTTTGCATTTAACACTTTTCAGACTTTCCTCTTTATGTAAATCAGCTAATTTTTTGAGTAGAGTCATGAAGTCATGTGGCTTGGCTATTTTCCATTCAACTACATTCAAGTGGGATCGACTTGGCAAAAAAATCTATTCCATTGTGTAATCTTGACCAAACAATCTTGTTAAATCCTCTTAAACTCAAACAGGCCTTGAAAATAAGCAGGTAACACAATAAGGGTACATCAAGAATAAGCCACAGCTATTTCAAACACATACTGCTCACACAAAACATCAGACTAGAGCTGTACAAATACAATCGATCAATCGGCAGACACAGAAGACAGCCAGACAAATACTAGATGGACAGACAGACTTCAATCTTCTTTCACAGTCCACAGGGTACTGACTATATGGCACAGATTTAAATGCAAAAGTATCTTTCATTCAATGCACATATACTCACAATAGTGCAATTTCACACTATACAGCTCTAATTCCCAATCAGTTGTTTCATTTAGTTTGAGTGGTCAGATTAAACACTCCAAGAGCATCCACAAGGTGCCATTAAGAGAAAACCTTGTCCTTTAAATCAGTAAAAAGTGAGAGGTTTTATATCCTCATTAATCTGTGCATTTGGGCACAAATTATAACTTTGTGACAAGTTGCCCACTCACTGGCAGCATATAAATTTAAGTGATCGATTTGGTGAAGCTAAAAACAAATTTGATTTAGTCTAAGCCATAAATCGACACCAGGCTCATCATTAAAAGCAGCTAGAGAGAGGGACCAGGACTTATTTTGGTTAGACACACAGATTCAATCACTGGTCATGATACAGAGTTTCTGAAAGCCCTCCAGTTAAAACCCCGCCACATCACAGCACACCATGCCTGGGAGCAGAGAGAGCAGGGTTATCGGCAGCTTTATGAGGTGAATTCCTACATGAGTGATGATGGGTATCCCACCCACAGACACACTAGAGAAAGTGTCTGTTCTCTTTATAGTCAGTGGGAAACTAAGCTTTGACAGACAGCGTACACATTTCCCAGGATCCTCCTCAATCGCTGTAGTACTTTAAAAACTGAGACATTAAGGCATTCTGCAGCAAAGGTTTTCAAACTGCAAATGATGCATTAAGAGCCGGGGGGTGAAAACCTTTTGAATTCGAAGGTCAAGGAATATTGTATTTAACATAGTGTCTTATGTTGCTTCCGAAGGGCAGTACTAAATGAAAAAAAAAAGATATTTAAACAAAATAAGAAAAATTTGGACACCATTATCCTGTTCAAAGGATTTCACCCCTGACTCTTAATGCATTGTGTTTCCTTCTGGAGCATCCGTGAATGAAGATTGATCTGAGAATCATTCAGTCACTGCTGGAAAGGGTTCAAATATGCAAAAGATGCTGGAAATCTGAAGAATTTTCGGGACATGGAGGATTTTTCTGAAGAATAATGGGCAGTTTAACTGGGACTCATGAACAACCAGTTTTAAAAATGACCCGTCTTGTGGACCATATGTTAAATTTTTTTATGTAAAATATCTTACTCAGAACAGTACTAAATAAAAAACAACATGCATATTGTATGATCCCTCTTATTTTGTTAAAATTATTCACATTTTCACAGATTCTGCAAGGGGTTTACAAACAGCACTGTATATATAATATACTGAATATATTAACAAATGAAATTCCAGGACTTTCAAGGACTTTTCAAGCACTACTTTTTTGGTTTTGAAGGACTACAATCAGAGATCTCACTTATCAAACATCTTTATTATCTTTCAAATTCTAAAAAAGGTAAAAAGATCAATAAAAATAAACTAATAAAAAATGGTACAAATAGAGTGCAGCACATACAATGACTGTGGTAACTTTAACCATTGAAAGGATACTATGACACAGATATCGCTTTCCTTATTCAAATTGATTTTTTCCCTTCAGTATATGGCTGACCTGAAGAATGATAGCTGTATCATATACTTGGATATTTATATGAGCAATATCATGCTTATTAATTTTGTGTGAAAAGATTATTTTATTGATAAAACTAACAAACATTTCAATAATTCGAGCACTTTTCAAGTACCTTTTCATAAATATGGCTGTTTTCAAGGGTTTTCCAGGACTTAAATTTCAAAAAGTCAAATTAAAGTCCTTCAAGCACTTTAAGCACCCTGTACAAATCCTGTTTTTAGACATCTGGTATCAATCTCTGACAGGTTAAATAGTTAGTCAGGTCTACTTAGGTAAATGGAAACCCTACTTAAAGAGGTTGCTCCACATTAACCAAGTCACACTTCTCATGCAATATGGGGAGGAAGAAGGATCTTTCTGAAGATATATTACATAACTAATATTGTGTAAAAACGGAATCATAAGATGTGTGTAATTTACAGCACAAGAGAACTCGGTCAGATAAAGGTTTATTAAGGAACTGTTTCTGTCAAAAAAAAAATAAAAAATTATTAAAAGGGCAGGTATAAAAAGACACTATTGAGCAGCAAACACATATTTGAAATTGCTGGTGTCTCTCCATGCAGGCTGGCAGTTGTGCATAAACTTGCATTTCAGCCACCCCTAACCAAAGCTCACAAAGAGAAACATTAACATCATATAGCAGAATTAACACAGAACATTTCAAACAACATGTCCCTAGTTCGGCATGATGTGTTTTCATTAGAGTACGCAAGCATTAAACCATTTCAAATGAAAGTGGCAACAATGACACTGCATTCTTCCTGGTCCTCCCTCTCCTGGCAGGATTTTATTACGCTAATCATTTTTCATGCCCTGCGCTAACGAGGGTGAATCCACTTGTGAGAGAGCAGCTCCATGCCTCCAACCAAATAGACTCATTTAACGGCACTAAAACCCCTGCTATTAAAGCAAACTGCTTTTAATCTTCTCAATCAAATGGCACATAAATTTGTCAGCTCTGCTTGGGTGTCCTAGCAGCCGTGGGGGCACGACCTAGCAATAGCATGAATCAGCACTACCCACTGGCAATACACAAATGCACCCACACACACACACACAACAGCCTGAGGATGAATGGTTTATTGGGGCTCATAACTAGATTGAGCTTTTGGGATGCTAACGTAGTTCTCATTGCACGTACGAACAAGTTGTTAGTTAAGCCACATTTCTGTTTGACAATACTTCTTGAGCAATAAAACTTTCACCTCTGGAAGAATTTCTAGCCTGATTCACACTGTTCACTCTGCAGATTTTAGAGTTTGCACTAGAGAATTGTGTTGTCAAAAGTTTAAAACTGAAATTAAAAATATGTGATGCTTTGAGCACTGTTAAGCAGATTTGTAAACACCTCTGATTGGCCTTTGTGGCACTCATCAGATATGTCTGTGATTGGCTACAATGATCAACACACGGAAGCGTTTGAAAGCACATGGAAGTGTTTACATTTGTAAGCATTTTGATAGCTATTTCCAACTTGTTTTTGAAGAGATGAACATTGTAGCCAATCACAGACATATCTGACAAGCACATGAACACAACTGCCAATTAGGTGTTTAAGAATTCGCTGAACAGCGCCACATTTTTTAAATTTCAGTACCGACTTGGTATTGTGATCTGTACTTTTGACAACACTACTAGTGAACGGTATGGTTAGGTTAATACTGATATATGTAATAAATAATAATTATCAACATTTTTATTATACGTATATTCACAATTCAAAAGTTTGGGGTCAGTAAGATTTTTTGAACGTTCTTGAAAAAAAGAATGATGCATTTATTTGATCGAAAAACAGTAATATTGTTAAATATCATTACAATTTAAAATAACAGTTTTCTATATTAATATATTTTAAAATGTATTTATTTCTGTGATCACAATGCTGAATTTTTACTCCACTAAAAGCCATTACTTCAGTTTTCAGTGTCACATGATCCTTCGGAAATCATTCTAATATGCTGTTTTGGTTCTCAAGAAACATTTCTAATTCTAAATATATAATATGTATGTTTAAATGCATTCTTCAAAGTAATAAGCCATGCAGAAAGTGCCAATCAAAGTTGAAAACTTTTGATAAACTTACCAAAAAAAAATAAAAAATTGTATTCAATCTCCAGCAGATCCCAATCATACATAAGCACGAGGTCAGGTATAGATGATTAAACTGCCTCACTATTCATCAGAGCTGATTAGATCAGAGGTCTCCTCCTGTCTTTCCCTCATCTGCTTACAGATAAAGCAGCCCCTCGAAAAGGTTGCAATCAATCTTAATAGTTTTGTCTTGTCTTGTAGTTCAAATAAAATTAATGGAATCTGCACCTTATTTATTTCCTGCTAAAGAAAACAGTGTAAAATGCCGTTCCGCTTAATGGGGTGAAGCCACCTTTACCCATAAATACAGCGGGATTAATTGGGAAATCAGACTCTTCCGTCCCCTCTCAAGATGGTGGATAATCTGCATTGTTATAGGAAATGAGTATGACGGGAACACATGATGTAATGCACAAAACTACAGATGTCATTACCCAGCAGACCATTAGAGGCACTGCAGTGCTGAAGACAGGTTATTATATGGAGGGGCACCAATAAGCACTCAGCATCCCGTCCGATAGAGGTCACCTCAGAAGCAATCGCTCTAAGTGTTCTCTCTGGGAATAAGGAAGCTGATTGAACATGGGCTTTAGCTTCAGTTACTGGACAGAAGACAGAAAACCAATCAAGCAGAAACAGCCTAACCCTCCTTTTTCTTTCTTGGTCTTCTGCACTGTCAGAGATTGTGGGTATCTTCTCTTCCTTCAGAGCATCCCCTCCGTTTTATTTATATAATCCTAAGTAAGACCTTCGACCTGCTGACAGATCAAAGGGACATTAAAAGTAATGCAGTTTCAGCATTGCATTTACCTAATGAAAGCAGCGATTCATGGAGCACTTCCCAAGATGCACTGCTCTTTCCGTGTCTCCCCACTGAGGTCAGCATTACTGCTTAGAAGTTCAAAAAGTAGCGGATAAACGGAGGCGGGATGTTAAATCCAGTCTTTTTGGCACCTGCACTGCATACAAACTCTCTTTTGCTTGCTTTGCCTCTTTGCGTCTGGCTTTGTCAATTCAGCTCTGATTAAGTGGAGGATCTGAGTTGTCTGAAAGCAGTGGCAGCTTTACAGGGACATAATAGAGCTGCTTTTTAGAGGGCAGCAAAGTGCCATTTGACGTACCTTAGAAAAAAAGTGATTCATATGCCCATCAGGCTAAATGCGGTATAAATGACAGCATTAGACAGTAATACTAGAGTACAGAAGGAGTCAACATCATGTGAAATGGCAAACTTAGTGACTGGACTAAAAGTAATGACTGTAGAGAAACTGTCGCTCTACTAAGTAGGTAATCGCACAGACTCCAACCCACCTGAAGCTTGGTGACAACATACAAATAATGTTTGAAAGATAGTTTCCTGAATGCAAAGACTGATTAATTCCCCATTTAAAACAATAAAATAAATTAAAAAGAGAGAGAAAATGCTCAACCAGTCTATATACAGTGAATGTTGTGTTCAGGTGTCTAAAAACTTTTGGACATGTAGTGTACTTGCTTAAAATAAAATATATAAAATAAAATAATTCATGAATATTAACAGTATTAATGTATTATAATATTTTCAGTATATAGTATTCCTGGATATTTTAAACAATACCATAGTATTGGCATAGTGCATTTAAAAAACGGTATTGCCATGTTATGGAAGAAATCAAGAAAGCAAATAAGTAAATAAATAAATCATAATTTTTGATAGACATTGCACTCTTTAATTACACTAGCAAGTCAAATAAACATTACCTCTACAACTTAGCTTTCGAAACTAGTACAAACTGGCAGAAAAACTATATTTAAAGGGTTAGTTCACCCAAAAATCACATTTTTGTAATTACTCACCTTCATGTTGTTCCACACCTGTAAGACCTTTGTTCATCTTGAGAACACAAATTAAGATATTTTTGATGAAATCCGAGCGGTTTCTGATCCCCAAAAGAAAGCAACTTAATTATAGAAAGGTAGTAAAGACGTCGTTAAAATAGTCCACGTGACTGCTGTGACATTATTGACTGACTCAATAATGAGTCGGCGTTCTGACATAGAACCTGGAAGCTCTGCACAGTCTACAATGTAAACAGCCTAGGAGAATGACAGGAAAGAGAAGAAATCGTTGAATAAAGTCGTTATTTTTGTTTTTGCACACAAAAGTATTCTCATCGGTTGAACCGCTATACTCACGTGGACTATTTTAACAACACCTTTACTACTTTTCTGGACCTTGAATGTGGTAATTATGTTGCTTTTCTCTTTGGGATCAGAAACCTCTCTCTTAATTTGTGTTCCCGAAGACGAACAAAGGTCTTATGAGTGTGAAACGACATGAGGGGGAGTAATTAATATCAAAAATTCATTTTTGGGTGAACTAGCCCTTTAATTCTTGCCTTTTTACCTCAGTGCAGTTTAAGAGCTATTTCAGTTTTAGAGCTGTTTGCTGAGCTGATGTGTTTCTTTCAAATGATTAAATAGCTTGTGCTATAAATAATGCAGGGAATAACATAAAATCAAAAGTGGAAACCACCAGGTTTCGATATTAAAGGTTGTGCAAACAGATATGTCTGTCTCCAATTTTAATCATATTAGCTCTTTTTAATGATGTCTAAATTAAATTTCAACATACAAGCATGAAATTAACATCAATGTTCATTGAGGCAGAAAACAGACGTTGCACGGTCTTGTCTCATTATCTCAGTGGAATCAGCACCAGACTAAACTTCCACTTGTTCCATATGACTCAGATGATTCATACATGTGTTTGTGTTTTCAGTCTACACACTATAATAATGGGGACGTCTAGCTAGGGTTTCATCAACAATGCTGGAAATGATGGACCATGTTTCAGGCATTACAGTCTAAAGACGTCTGCAATACTCGGCCGAAGTTCATCAAGTTCGGAGGGCCACATTCTGTATTAACTGCTGCAGTGAAGCATTAAGACTGAGACAACAAAAAGCTTTTTTGGCACATATGAGGCCTTGAACTCATCTGTCTATTCCAGGGAATCTATTTCTTGACAATAGGAGATTTGTTTTTGCTCATCTGTAAACCAGTTCAGAGGGCAGAACATCAAGTAACTTGGGAGTAATCAAATGTACTTCATTTGTTTGAACGTAGACATACTAATTCCTCCCTTGGATGTCACCGCTGAGAAATGTTTCACTCTTCTGGCACAAATGCACGTCCATTTATGGATACAAAGTACTGTGGACACAAACAAACACACATCTGCAAGAAGCCAAGACAATAACCATTTAAAAAGTTCTGGTCTTCAGTGTCACAGACAAGATTATAAATAAACAACATGCAAAAGCATCAAAAGGGCAAAAATCTCTAATAAAACATCTAAAAACTACACTCACTTATGATGACACCATAACACTGAATGTTCTCCACTCTCACAAGCACAATGCCCGAAAAGAGCATTAAAGTAATCTTAAGATAAGTTAAATGTGAATGTGAAGAATAAACTTGTTATTATAATTAAGCATAAAAACATAACACCGTTTACTTTCATTTAAACTCAAAGCTAAGGTTTTTTTCTACTGGCCCAGTCGGGCTGGTTCAGATTTTTATCTGCCCTGTTAAAAGGATTAGTTCACTTTTAAATAAACTTTTCCTGATAATTTACTCTCCCCCATGTCATCCAAGATGTTCATGTCTTTCTTTCTTCAGTCGAAAAGAAATTAAATGTTTTTGATGACAAAATTCCAGGATTATTCTCCTTATAGTGGATTTCAATGGCCTCCAGACGGTTGAAGGTCAAAATTAGTTTCAGTGCAGATGCAAAGGGCTTCAAACGATACCAGACGTGGTGCCAGTTCCATTTTTTTTTCCTAAGTAGAATAGGGAAGGCGTAGGACATACAGCGTAAGCTTTTTGAAGAATACGGAAAGCGGAAACACGTGCAAGGCAATCATTTGTGTTTATAAAGCATATACAGTTGTATTTTTTTCAAAAATGACCGACTGTTTTGCTAGATAAGACCCATTCCTCGTCTGGTATCATTTAAAGCCCTTTGAAGCTGCACTGAAACTGTAATTTTGACCTCTGGAGGCCATTGAAGTCCACTATAAAGAGAATAATCCTGGAATGTTTTCATCAAAAACCTTAATTTCTTTTCGACTGAAGAAAGAAAGACATGAACATCTTGGATGACCTGGGGGTGAGTAAATTATCAGGAAAAGTTTTTTTGAAAGTGAACTAATCTTTTAAAATGCAAAAAATCTGTCATTTTTACAAAATTTTGTGTTTATGTCCGTTCAAGCACGAAAGAGAACTCAAATTTGTACTGGCACGGTGAAGCGCTTTTCTGTGCGTTTGTTTCGGGTGTTTGTTTACAGAAAGCTGCTTCACAGACTTGAGTTTGAGGGGGTTTTTTTGCGTCTTATCACGCTTGAATGGTTTAATAGCACTTGAAAAAATGATAGCGTGACCATATACATCTGTCCACATCTGTGTGTTCGTCCGTCGAGTTTGCTGCATTGACTGTGAATCATAGTAGAGAAAAATGAGTTTCCACAGATCACGTACTTCTGACATATACCACCAGGGAGCAGAGTTGCCAGCTTTTCACAAAAAAAACAAATCAATTTCTACTCAAAACTAGCCCAGTCATGTTGCGGGGGGTCTCCCGCTAAAAATTGTGTTTCAGGGGTTGAAATCCATGTTTTTGGTGGGGTTTCTCTGGTAAAATTCGCAATCCAGGGGCTAAATATCATGTTATTTGGGTTCCTTCAACCTGTGGACATGAAACATAACCCGCAGCAACACTGCCAAGGAGCCATGCTAGCCAACCATAGGGCCGACATGTTCTGGCTAAACCAATGGCATCCGTTTGTGGCAGGAGCACTTGTTTCTAGAACAATGGATGACGTGATGAAGTGGAAGGGGTTGTAAGAGTGTTTGGAGAAGCAGTCTATTACAGCTACAGTTCTTACACCACTCCTGTTCTAGCTGCAGGTATCATTTCTCTGAGGGAGAAATGCTAGCATTATGCCTGGGGTCTGCTGCGAGGACTTCCCTGGCAGCTTCAGGCATGACGAGTCCAGTGTTAGAGAAGATTGAGGAATGAGCTCTAGAAAATTTTTGTTCGCCAGGACAGCTTAACTCATCCCAAGTGGGAAGATCTTTTCCAAACATTTCCACAACTAATGCTTTCGGTATTTATACTTTTATAAAATGTTCCAGTCTGAAACATGATATCCTCACGCTCTCTAAATATTTTCTCTTTTGTTGTTATGGACATCCAGGTTATTGATCCAAGAGAGGAAATGTTGCATCCTCCCAGACTCTCCCTGCTTTAAGCCCTCAAGTGATGTCAGTATTCCTTCCGTGAGAAAACAATACAATTTATTTTTCCCACAAAGAAGCCTGATACAAAGCACAGCTAATTCCATTAATAGTGATGCTGAGTCTGGGACTAGAATACAGGGAAAAAAAAGAGAAGGGTTGGGAGAGAATAAGTAATGGAAAAAAAGAGAAGAAGACGGTACTCTCCTGCTGTGCAAGCATGGTCAGCTTGCCCTAGAATTTTGGGCTCGTCTCCGGTTTGCATTCGGCAAATGCACCCTCTGCAAACAATGGCCACTTATGTTTCCATAGGGACTGGAGCTTATGGGTAGGCTTGACTCTCTTCTCTCAAGAGAGGCTCATTAAAGTGCTGAAAAGCTCCATACAACAAGGTTGTGGTGTGCAAATCAGTGAAACATGCCGCACTGACCGCATGAGGTGATTTAAATAGTGAGGTGACAAATACTGCAAATGAAAGGAACCACAGCTGAGCATTTTATATATATATATATATATATATATATATATAAAATGCACATTTACAAAAAGTATTAACAATGCAATTTTTTAAATATGCATTAAATATATATACAGCTCTGGAAAAAATTAAGAGACCACTTAACATTGATTTCTGAACTTGGAGTGGTCTCTTAATTTTTTCCAGAGCGCATTTCGTCAGTAAAGCCGGTTCCCTGATTACCGCTAAATCGCCATCACCTGCTTTCAAATGGAGCGGCATTTAATAGACAGAACCGTAGTTCACTGACAAGCCACGCAATATCGCGTTCATATCGCAGATGAATCGCCTTCGATAATGATCACGATATTGCGTGGTTTGTCAGTGAACTACGGCTCTGTCTATTAAATGCCGCTCCATTTGAAAGCAGGTGATGGCGATTTAGCAGTAATCAGGGAACCAGCTTTACTGACGAAATGCGTGTGACAATCTCATGCGATATATCATGCAGCCCTAATATATATATATTATATTTAAAAAATTGCATTGTTAATACTTTTTGTATCAAAATAATTATTGTCATATCAGTATCAGCCAGAAATTTTAAATCAATGCATCCTTAAATTGTGAATCCCAGACCTTTTGGACCCCACTGTATACATTTCCGAAGCAGGAAGACATAATCGATTTCAAATGTGCAGCGAATGGCACAAATGTGATTGGATTACAAAACGGAAGAGCTACAGATTGTTATTTATAGCCATGAAAGTTCTGACAAAAAGCAAAGTGAAACCTGAGACCGTCTACGTACATAATGACAGCAGGAATTCAGGAAAAAGTGGCAGACATCTGGTTTATCCAGTGCCCGTTCTCACATAACAAGCTAATAAAATGCGAAGGCTTGAAATGTATAGCTCAGAGCTGTGGATTCTTTTCCCCCTCTGTACGGCTCCTCAGAGAGGAATGCTGAGCAGGTTAACACAAGAACACACTGACACGTCTGCACAGGTCCTCTTCCTCTATACATTTACTCCCACACAAAGACGGCACCTTCCCAGCTGACGTTTTGTCTTTGTGCAACGCCTTTTGCACAGCTTTGAAGTGACTGTGAAGTAACTGACCACCTCGTGCTGACAAGATGACAAAAAGTGAGCTAACGTTACAAAAAGGGGATGAAATCTAAAGAGCCGGAAGTCCTCCATGAGAGGCATGCATGAAGATGCCATACAGGATGTTAAAGGCATGTATTCTCCAGACATTATTTCCCCTTGCAGTGGAAAAATGGGTGGAACAATGGATCTTGTCGACTTACATTATGGGCGAAACGATAGATTGGATGAGCCCAGTCACCCAAAGCGCTCATGTTACCTGCACCAGACAAAAACAGCCACAAGCTACCAGAGTCACCAGACGACACACAAAAACCTACACAAAGAGAACGACGTGTGCCCTGCATGTACCACAGCACACTGTACTTGATATACAAAGGCAAGCACACAGACAAACTAAATGGCTAAATGGTTGGGTCATTATATATAGCAGCGACAGCAGAGTTTCCTAATTTTCAATACAAAATTAGTCTATAAATGAAATAAATCGTTATATTTATAAAAATGTCAGGGGGTACTTCGAAAAAAAATTATTCAAGTCATAGGAATTGTTTGCTTACCCTCATATTTATCAACGCACCAATACATTATATTTCTGGCTGATATTGATAAGCGAATAATTGTTTTTAATTATGCCCAATCACTGACAATTAGACAAAAATAATACAAACAAAACTAAATAAATAAACCAGAAGATAACACACATGGTATCAATAAATCGTACCATATTTCACATTGTGAAATGCATCCATAAGAGTCATATGGACTACTATTAAGACTACTATTGTTTTTGTTCTTTTTTGAGTTTGGCAGTATAAATCACCAGATTCTTTTGCTGCATGGGGGGAAAAAGCTGTTTTATGGGAAAAGGAGCAAAACACAGGCTCAGAACAACATGTAAATGACACATTTTTATGTTTCATTGAACTATTCCTAAGGCAAGCATCAAGAATTCTGAGTATATTCATCAATAAAGCCTTTTTTAAAGTGGACGCTCAGCAATCATGTCAAGAAATCAAATTCATCTCCTACTGTAGGTCAAAAGAAATTTCTTTTGTCCTCGCAAAATTTCTAAACCCTTAATAAGAAAGAAAAAGTAAGTTAGGAGGTGGGGAAGTAGAGATAAAAAGAACAGAGCACCTTGGAAGATCAGCCAAGGCCTGTGGGTGGAAACAGAATCGCTGGAATTCCTGCTTCAGTCGGCATGTCCCTAATCTCATTATCTGAAAGAGTATGAAATCTGCATTCTTGCACCCCTTCACCTCCCCTCCTAGGCCTGGTCCACTTAGTCTCTCTCTCGCTATGACAGCGGACACTTCAAAAGACACTCTTGAATGAGTCTCGAGAGAAACAGGATCCGGCACAGAGAAGCCACTCATCTGTAATCTATAGAGACCGAGCATCTCCACCAGTGGTCAGGATGACCTGTCAAACACACAGCCTATCACTGAACACTACAGGCAAAGAGAAACATGCGTATACTATCAGCTGGATAAGATAAAGCTCTTTTTAAAGCCGCAAAATGGACTGGAAAGGATTTCTATATCAGTCAGATCTGACTGAATGTGTTTTTTCAGTCAGCGACATGTCAAGACTGACACTACGTTTTGTCTTCCACTGACAGGAGACAGGTTCAAACCGACCCACTTTAGCATGACCTGCAAGCAATCTCAGGAGGGCAGGATTTTATGACACGGTGAGCTGTGAGTGTGATGAGCAATACATATGAAGTAGGGTCCAAACGTCGGAGAACACTGAATATCTGAGATTCCAGATAACAGTTCAGAATAAAATAAAATAAAACAAATTTTATTATATAAAATGAATAACAAATGTTTCAGAATCTGCACTATTTCTTAGTCACAAATAAAATAAGCACATTTGTTTTCATTAAACCAAAAGGAGAACAAAACAAATGCATGTCACTCATTTTGTTATGCTGATCAAATAACTGTATTAATAATGCAATAATATGTGTATTAAATTAGAAAAATACATTTGGACCCTACAGAATCTGACATGTAATTAATTTTCGAGCATCTTGGGGCTACAATTGATGGGAATGAAGCTGAATTTGACAATTTATGTTTAGTAGGCTCCCTCAAAATGTATCACAGGTTTGTGAACAAGGTCGACTACATCTGAATTGGAAATATTAATGCACTTCTATAAGCTGCTGTAATGTATAATCTGTACGCTATGTCATTTGGTATGGTGTGTTATATGTTTCTCTCAGTTATGTGGTGGTGGGGGATTTGGATTTTTGTTTTTTGCTTGTTTTTTCCTTTGTGTTTTGTATTTTTTTCTCCTTGTGAAAATAATGAAAGGTTATTTTAAAAAAGAAAGGGTGTACAGAACAATAGCACACTAAAAATCAAATGTCAAGGTTAAAGTAAGGGTGAAACTTTAATAAACAAGCTAATCAGCATGATTTAACGGTGAACACTGCCTCAGACGTGTCCTCTGAAAATGTTAGAGGTTCTGCGTCTGTGTCATTTGTCGGGGTGAGTTTGTCCATTTAGTAAAGGTGACTGTCTCTGTCACTGCAAAAAATAAAAAGAATGAAACATTCTAATAAAGGATATATGATTCAAAGTACTTAGTATGTAATTCTAATTCTTATAAATGAATGTGATTAGTGTGTAATTACAGGACTGTTTCAGGACTATTCTAACATGCAGAAACAACAATAGGTAAGCTATTCGTAAGTTGACTAGCAGCACAGAAATGACTCACTTGGTCTTTAAAAATGCATAACATAGGAAATTAGAACAAAACATTTTAGTACACTGTGTCACCATAACCATGTGTTTTTCTATCACTTTGTAGAGTAAAGTAGCTGAAAACATAATTTTTCAACACAAACCCACAGTAGCGATACCTACTAAAGTATCGAGGTGCACTTTCCCAGCAACAGCTCTTTAACAGTTCTGGGAAAATTAATAGTTAAAATATTTTGAAACCACAAAGGGCAGGGGAAGCATAAAAATCCTATTACCCAATACAAAGGCCGCAGTGTTTGGCTCTGACACTACGGCACTCCACTTTAATGAAGTGGCCCGTTAGCGCTGAGTTAGCACCGGGCCAAGATAAAAAAAATAAACAGCTGATGGAGAATAAAAACCGCATCATTCACTTTGAAGAATGCACAAAGACAAATATTAGCATTCTGTTAGACTGCGCCCTCTGCATTATGCTGCATTATAAGTGTCTGAGCTCAGCCAATGCAATGCCAGCTGGGATAAAAACTCAGTAACGGGACAAGCACCCACTCCCATGAGATAGTACCCAATAAAAGAGCCATTTAGTCTTGGGAGTGAGGTACTGGAGAGGGCGCTACGAGGTTTACAGGAAGGGACGGGCTTCAGTAGATGAAAGGGCCTCTCCCCTCACGTCCGCTTTATGAGACAGAGGACTTGTTTTGACTGTCTCCTGGCTTTTAATATACATGATAAAGGACGTCCTTAGAAAGGACAGCTTAAAAGCACAGGCCCAACACTGACAAAAAAAGCACAGCTTCCTCACAATGCCGATTGTGTTTGTCTCAGCACTGCTTTTCATGTGAAACTTCCTGGATAAGCACAAAAAATGACAACTTGGACAGGATGCTCCAAAAATTGCAGGCATTTTCTGATCACCTACTGCATGAAACATATGGAACCAATGTGTCTTGGAGAGAAATATTGGAAGTATGCATCTGTTTGGCAGTAACTAGCATTTCTTCTTCACTCGTTTTTCACTCGTTTGGACACATTTTGTTTGTATTGATTCCTCCACCCAGCAGACACTGAATAAATGCTACAAAAGCTTGGCTAAAAGGAGCAGAGGGTCTGTTTGTTCACAGCAGGACTATCGTACACTGGCCAACACTGCATATGAAAGCACTTGAGAGCACACACACATTGCTATTCTCTCATTGTTTTTCTCTGTCAAGGCGTGACAGGTGCAGACACCAGTTTACAACAGGGTTGGGATAAAGGAAATACTGTAGAAAAAAGTAGAGGAAAGGAAATGGTGGTTTTCAATATTCAATAACAAATAGCATCATAAAAACACAATCTATTATTCAAAAGTTTTGGGTCAGTAAGATTTTTTTTTTTTTCCTTGAAAACAATCTCTTTTGATCACCAAAGATGCATTTTTTTAGATCAAAAATGCAATTAAACAATTTAAATTTACAGTTTAACTGTTTAGCATGTTGGCATTAGCATGTTGCTAAGCTAATTCTAGAAAAGAGTAGAAGAAAGTAAATTGTGGCTATCAACACAATAATAAATAATAAGCTGTCAATATAAAGAGTTCATTTTGTGATAAATTATAAAAAGAAATAATGAGATAAATTATCAATAACCCTGCTCTGATGTTGCTAAGCTAACTATAGAAGGTAGCTGAAGACAGGAAATGGTTGCTCACAATACGCAACAATAAATATTAGCACAAAAAATTAAGTGTTAAATGAGTTCAACACTTTTGAGATTAATTAGCATTTAATATCACTAATTCTATTATTTTTTTAATCATTTGAAAGCCCTATTAAATATAAATAAAGGATTACTGCACTAATGAGAATTATAAACATGTACTGTACAGCACTGCATGTTTGTGCACAATGCAGTGATGGGCAAGGACTGCTGTCTGACAACATGGCTGTATTGTTCATATTTATTTCCTGTCCCAACATGATCAGTCTTGGAAGAAAGACTGAAGGAAAAGCATGAGGGCTGCAATTACAGCTGATAGAGATGTGAGAGAGAAGGAAAAAGGAGAGATACTGTAGATGATGGCTTATTGGGGAATGATGAAAGTCAGCAAGTGTCTTACCTGAAATGGCAAGTCCAGTGATGGAACATGAAAGAGAAGGAGAAAGAAAAGACATGTTAGAGTACAGAAAAATCTGGCAACCAACTTATAAGTCCTGCGCCAAAACCAGGTGAGCTGCCTTGTGGTCTATAGCCTAAATAAACAGCATGCTAACCATCAAATGAATGATTTGTAACACTAGATATTAGCATGTCGTCATACTTTCTTAGAAAAATTTGATACTCTAATAAACATAACACCACACAGCACACACAAATATTGGGCAAAACTGTATTTTTTTTTTTTAAATAGAATAAACTATTTTAGTCATACAAATCTGAATTACATAAATACAGTAGTTATTCTAACATTCAAAGGTTTGGGGTTGGTAAGTTTTTTATTTAATGATTTTGAAAGAAATCTCTTATCTTCAACAAGGCAACTTTCAACTGTTTTAAAATACAGTAAAAACAGTAATATTGTAAAATATTATTACAATTTATAATAACACTTTTCTATTTTATATATATATATATATATATATATATATTAAATGTAATTTACTCCTGTGATGTCAAAGCTGAATTTTCAACATCATTACTCCAGTCTTCAGTGTCACATCTTTCAGAAATCATTCTAAAATACTAATTTGGAATGTGTGTGTATATATATATATATTATATATATATACAATTTAAAAAATTTGTAACAATGAATATATTTACCGTGATTTGAGCAATTTAAGGTGTTCTTCTTGAATATCAGTATTTGACCCCAAACTTTTGAACAGTATTGTATATTTGTAATTTTTCTCAACTTATATGCCATCTTGATTAATGCATTGTAGGATCGCCTTCTCTCAAAAAAATCATGCAGTGCAGCTTTATATTTTGACATATTACATAACACACCAGTAATAAACAGCATATATGTAAGCAATATGGTACTCGAGCCTATGCTGTATCGTGAATAAGTCACGGCTGAAGGGCAAAGCAACCTCTTCAGCCATGATTAATTCACGATACAGACCAGCCTCGAGTATCTTATTGTTTTTATAAAACGCTTAGCACACAATACAAATATTAAAGCCAAAAATATATATCAATGCAACCTTCATGAAGTAAACTTTCACTAAAAGCCTTCCTTCCACCAGAAAAAAAAGTCCCTGACCGTGAACAGCAACGGAAGTTACATTATTACGCCATTAGATGGCGGCAAAGAGTGTGTCTTTATGAGTGTGTCAGTCAGTAGCGAAGACTTTTACATTGAAAAGACTGAATTGTTGTGAACATGGAACAAGACGCAACTGACAAATGCTTTAACTAGCGCTGTCAGTCACGGGAAAACCTCTTAACTGTTAAAAGGACAAGATAAAACATCGGACATTTAAACTGATTTTTTAATATGAACATAGGACTGACTTGAAGGAAAATGCTAAATCTGCACGCAGCTAATAGTGATACACAGAACCATTGTGAAGCAGTCATAGCCATGTTTTATCGTGAATAAAACACAGCTATTGACCAATCAGAATCAAGGACAGGAACTAACCGTTTGATAATAAATAATATAAAATGTGTTATACATTACAGAGACCATGAAATCAAAATTGACTAATTTGTTGAGTGTCTAAGTTATTATGCTGTACATTCAATGCTACTTCCAGACAATACCACTCAGACGTATCAAGACGTTTACAGTAATTTCTCTCCAGATGTAGGCAGATGCGAAGGTAGATACTTGCTTTATCCCTGAGGGGATATGTAATGTAACACAGCTGCAACATCAAACAAAGAGTGTATAAAAGCACAGCTATACATCCGCACAGTAAGTTTGAACAGTTGATAGTTTATGTCTTCAGAATAGTAGTGTATTGAGGTCTGCCAAGCGGCATCTCTCAATTCTTTGACACTCACTGAAATATTTACAGCAAGACCAGGCACATGTATAATTTCCCCAGCCGGCTCAACCGTGAGCCAAAATCCAGTAACCAGGACAGTCGCCTTTACCGTCATGCATATTTAAAAGCAGAATAAGATAAACTTGGGCTCCGCATTTGGAATATAAATGAACGGCTTCATAACATATTACAGTAGTTTCTAAAACAGGAAACAGAGGGAAAAAAAAGTATAAGGAGAGAAATTACAAAGGAACATATCTTGACTAACAGTCGAAAATCCTTTACATGAAATCCAGAATGGTAGGGATGACAGAAAAAGAAATACTAAACTCATTCCCATTAATAGTAAAACTAGATTGACTTGCCATTCTCAACCCATTTTATTTCCATAATGTGACTGAGTAAAATTAGTAAAAAAAACGTTTTATCCATTGCGAATTGATTACATGATGATTACTATATATGATGATTACACAAGAATACACCAAGGACAGTAACTATAACAATAACTATAAAGTTTTATGTGAGAACAGTCCACAGCACAGCTATAACAATAATGTCACAGAAAAATAATATCGCTGGAATCACTTTTAGAATTATATTTTTCTGTTGAATGATAAAAACACAACACTTTAATGAGTCTGAGAATTTAATATGGCAGATGACATAACCACAGTGAATATAATGAACAGAATGTTATTGTGTGTTGGTAATATTGTTATTGTAGAATTTAATTTATAATGGTTATCTTTAAAGTTAAGCCTTAAAGCCTTGAAGTTCACCAGAAAGAGAGTTTGCCAAAATGATAGCTAAATAGCTATTTGGCTATTGGTTAACATTAACCAACAACCTAGTCTGGCTTTGGTGATGTCAGCGGGAAAGGAAAGTAATTTCAGAGGAAGCAAAAATTAAGAGTATTTTGAACAAAGATTACAAAAGACACACATCTTTGGAACAACATACAATGGAAAACCGTTCACATTAAGACCAAAAAAAGTGAATTAAGAAGCTAAATTGAGTGGGTTTTGATTTCATGTTGACTCAAAAGACAGAAAAACTCTGGTTGAGCAACTCTGACAGATCAGCAGTTGTGCTTGAAACCATCAAAGCTGACCCTGTGTAAAGCACGGGCTGACCTGAGACACAAAGCATATCAATGTGCTTAAAGGGAAGTTAATAATGGACTCAGGTGCTCAGGGCTCTTCTAAGAGAAAGTGTGAGAAACTGGGAAGGTCCCGCGGGGACGTATTGAAAGGTGCCTACAAGTACTTTTCATTGGATCACACATGAGGTCAACACTCCTTCAGAGGATTTAAAGACCTGTTTTTATGTGTAAAGATGTGAGAGAAGGAGCAAGGGGAGGAGGAACGAGGGGGTTG
The DNA here is from genome assembly GCF_024489055.1 of Chanodichthys erythropterus. Taxonomy (NCBI): domain Eukaryota; kingdom Metazoa; phylum Chordata; class Actinopteri; order Cypriniformes; family Xenocyprididae; genus Chanodichthys; species Chanodichthys erythropterus. Next base: position 24,390,101 of record NC_090240.1, read on the forward strand.
ATGCTCTTCCTCTATCAGGCTGCTGGTGCCATGATGCAGAGATAACCTGTGTTGGGGCGAGATGCTAGACAAAATATGACTCTTCCCGCTGCCCCCCACAAACATGATATGCATCATGTCTGGTCTACACGTGCACTCTTTTGTATATGACCAAAACATAGCAGACAAAAAGCGTCCTTCAAAGATCTTAACCAGGGTTTGTATCTTCCAGCAGTCTGAAAAAAACCCAAATGGGACAATAAATAAAGCTAAATGATCAAGTAGTTGTAGAAAAATACAACATCATCTTAACAAGATGTATTTAAGCCGCGCACACACCTAACAATTGTAAGGCCAATTATGAATATAAATTGATACTTATGACTGATCGCGCTCAAACGCATCCAGTCAGAGCAGGTTGCGTTCGGTCTGCGGTGTTCAAATTCCATGTGTAAGTATATAAATCTGCTTCAGTTGCAGGAAACAATCGCTGTGTGTTGAGCTCAGTCTTAGAATGTTTTAGCTAGTCGTTAAATGTGTGCCCGGCTTAAAGCTCACTAAATGAGACTGAATGCAATAAAAGTTAAGATAGTGTTTTTTCCTCCCAGACTACTGCCCACTCTTCCACCCAAAGAAATAAGCAGGGAAAAAGACACAATCTTGGACATCATCACTCAGATATCTTGTTCTAGTTGCTTATCAATCAAAATTGCAAGATCTGTCATTATCTTATAAAAACACTCAAAGCAAAAAAACAGAATTGAATTTCATTCCACTGTGAAAAACACAGGGCTGCCAGTCACGATCCTCCCAGGCGATTTAAAACTGGGGACGGGCCTGAGCCATCAGGGAAATTGCAGTGCAGGGCCGCTCACTTTGAATGCACTAAAAGTAATCAAGTTGCACAGCAATCTTCATTACAAGGAGAGCACTCTACTTTATTGAGATTCAGAGGAGGGGATGTGCCAGCACAGTGCACAAAGGAGGAATTTATTGATTGTACTTAATGCAATAAGTATGCAGGTTCCAATGCAACTTCCTCGTACACCCCCGGCCCATATTAGCTAGTCAAAAGAAGAATGGACCATATACCCCAGCCAGGGATGGATCTCAGCCCCTGTACCGCATTAAGTAACGCACAGCCGCAGTCTTAATGGAAGGTGAATCAAGAGAAGAAAAGCCCATTTTCTGCAACAGGAAATCTTAAAGAATTTAACAAATACGGTTATGTTTACCTTTACCTTAAAGGTGCCATACAAGATGTAATATAAGTTTAAGGTGTCCCCTAAATGTGTCTGTGAAGTTTCAGCTCAAAATACCCCATAGATTGTTTTTAATGAATTTTTTTAACTGCCTAATTTGGGGCATAATTAGAAATGCGCCGATTCAGGCTGCTGCCCTTTTAATTGCTCGCGTTCTCCGCCCTTTCTCGAGCTTTCGACTATCATTGCATAAACAAAGATCACACTCTAATATAACCCTCAAAATGGATCTTTACAAAGTGTTTGTCATCCATGCTGCATGCATACATCGGATTATGTGAGTATTTTATTTATTTGAATGTTCACATTTGATTCTGAATGAGTTTGAGGCTGTGCTCCGTGGCTAACGGCTAATGCTACACTGTTGGAGAGATTTATAAAGAATGAAGTTGTTTATGAATTATACAGACTGCAAGTGTTTAATAATGAAAATAACGACGGCTCTTGTCTCAGTGAATACAGTAAGATTTACATTTAACAGTACATTAGCAACATGCTAACAAAACATTTAGAAAGACAAGTTTACAAATATCACTAAAAATATCATGTTATCATGGATCATGTCAGTTATTATTGCTCCATCTGCCATTTTTCCTATTGTCCTTGCTTGCTTACCTAGTCTGATGATTCAGCTGTGCACAGATCCAGAAGTTAATACTCCCTGCCCTTGTGTAATGCCTTGAATGGCTGGCATATGCAAATATTGGGGGCGTACATATTAATGAGCCCGACTGTTACGTAACAGTCAGTGTTATGTTGAGATTCGCCTGTTCTTCAGAGGTCTTTTAAACAAATGAGATTTATATAAGAAGGAGGAAACAATAGAGTTTGAGACTCACTGTATGTCATTTCCATGTACTGAACTCTTGTTATTTAACTATGCCAAGGTAAATTCAATTTTTAATTCTAGGGCACCTTTAATGGTTCCATTAATTATTCATTCAGTACTTTTAAGATTTAGGATTTAGATTCATAAGGGAGACATTCATTCAGGAATCAGACTATGCTGGTTCTGCTGTGCATTTTTGATTCACTAAAATGAACCAGCTCATGAGACTAATTCATTCTGTATTGAGCAGGTCATGCTGTCTGTTTCGCACTGTAGATTCAGTAGCTGTGTTGCAGCACCACTGTAGAAACTTTGTACGGTACATGTTCAGTGTGTGTTTTATGGCCTTATTTTAGTGACTTAAGGGGTCAATATGATATTCTGTCAGCAATGGCGGAAGAATGCACGTACAAGAACCAAACTAAACATCAATTTTGTATTGAAAAACGCCCCGTTCTGCTCTAGCAGACCGTGCAGGTCTGTGCGGAGTGAAGATAAAACAAGCGGTTGACGTACAGCATCCTGATGAAATGGAGCGGTATCAAATGACTCGTCAATAACAGTGTCAATGGCAGACCTGCAATGAGGAAGGTGATCACATAACAAGATAACCAGATAATTGCTGTCCAAACAATCATAACAAACAGGAAGCTGAAGGATTCATTTGTATTCATTTGTATGTTGCATTCTATGCAACATTCTGAGACCGAAATACAAGATCACATTATTCACTATTTATAACGCTCAAAAAGGAATGATGTATGGGGCTTAGCGTAAATTAATTTACAGGAACCCTGTGGGGATATTGAAACGTGAAATACACACTAATGCCCTTTGCGTTTCATATCCTAATCTACCGTTTTCAAACAGCAGCTGCTGTACCTCTCTTGAGGACAGAGCAAGGAAAATAAATAAACCATCTAGGACTGCCCTGCTGCTGTGATCCATCAGCGGGAGCCTTGTGTTCCCGTTCCATTCCAGCTGTTCTGCCTCAGAATCACACCTCTGGTGCCCCTCTCCACACCCCTGCCAGAGTCACCTTTAGCCTTGTACCATAAATACTGCGGAAACTTCTTCAGACACGCTTACCACATCACACATCGATTTACTATGCATTTGATCAAAAATGGGCCAAAGGGGTAAAATAAGTACAAGAGGTTTCAGTCATTTACATTAAAAATATTTTAAAACGGCAGCAAAACGTATTGTGGTACTGTTCTTTAAAATACATTATAGCACTGATACCATGATATGTACTTCAAAATGTCTTTTATTCTCAAATTCTAAAAGATAATTTAGATAATAAGACAAACAACATGTATTTGCAGGATTTTATTGTGCAACATCTCATGTTGGAAATGTATAACCTGAAATTTGCTGTGGCTCGTGAAAGCTCTGAAAAACAGAAACAATATATCAAAGCTTTTTGTTTTTTTGTTTTAATTGTGGCCAAAGGCAATTTCTTTTCACAGTAATGGTTTAGCAGGCTTAAAATGAAGTGAAGCAAATGATTAATGTTGTGCTTCTGAGTTTTTAAACTCAGGAAGCCCTAAATCAAAACCGTATTTTACTTTTAACAGCTGAACTAATGAAATTATAACAACAGCAGTCCCACAAGTCCTCCTTTCTCTGGAAGGGTGGAAAAAAATCCATCTCTCTGAAAAACCGACAGTTTACTACAATGACAATATCTTGAAAATAAATAAATAAATACATTTCAGCATGCACACAAACTCCTCTCCTGTATAATACTAACCTTACAAAAATTTACCATAGTAATCATTCTATAAAGTTGTTGCTAGTTTCTACTACTGCAAAAATATATAGTAAAAATTATTTTATACTTATTTATTTATTGCAGTGGTGGCAATACCCCTTTACTGGTGACAATACTTGCTTTTTAGAAACAATTATTTTATAACATCTACTCTGCATGAGATGTTAACCGACTGTATGAGTTCATGATCAGGGTTATGTTTGCATGGCTGACAGGGGTAATTGGTCTGTTTTTCATAAATCACGAGTGACTCATTTGAATCAGTCACAGACAGCCCAAACAATCCACATCAGTGCTTCATCTCTACCTTTTTAAATGAGCCTCGGGGCACCCTGAGGGATGGACATTCCTCTCCTCTGACTCTCATCTCGGATCATAAAATTTCCATTCATCTGTCACTGAAATATCTTCATTGACTGAGAAAAAAAAATGGATGTAAAGACCTGTAATCCTCATTTGGATAGCTGTTATTATTAAAATAATCTCTGAAGATCAGTATTTACTTCCAGGCACAACTTTGAGTCCAATAGATCAGGCAGGTCTCCGGCTACATGATATCTGCTGAGAGTGTATATGTATAAGCATATATGTATAAGCAAAAATTATTTTTACTGCAAGAATACAATCACTTTTGATACAAATAACGAACATTTAAAAAAAATATACCAAGCCAAAGATTATTCCACAGATTCATTCACTTTAGCCATTTAAACCAACAAAAACCCACATCAGCAGCATAAAAGTAGCATTTTTGTCAGTTTTGACAGCCCAGCCAGATCAATATATTGCAGCTATAGTCTTTTGATATGGGAGACAGTTTCCTAAAGCAATTGCTTTAATCGTGGATATGAGTGAGAAAGTGATGCGTTCAAAATCGTCAAGTTGCAGATTCTGTCTGTTTGTTGGCAAGTTCTTATTACCATATACTTTTAAGTATAGTATTGATAGCCTGGGGACATTTTACAAAAACCTCATAACTCAAGAATCCTATCTGTTTAGTAACCATGGCAATTTTAGAAAACTTGAACTTGTCACATATTAACTTATGTTAGGAGGTTTCTTAGATTTATTACAGCCCTACACAAAAGAAAATACATAAAACAACACAATATATATTTTATATATATATTATATATATATATATATATATATATATATACACACACAATAAACAGAGTGTAATGCTGAAGTAATGCCACAATCCAAACAAAGTTGTGTTTGGTCCACAGTGTATAAATGCAAGGTACTCATTTCATGTGTAAAAAACACCAGGTTCCAACACTTGCCTCATTTCCTCTCACAAGTCGAAAGAACAAAAGCAAAGAATAGCAGGTTGTAGCAATAACATGTCAAATGCTGAAAGATGTACTGTTTTTATTATTCTTAAATATCAAGGTATTTCCTACACTCTTATTTCTTCCTTATGCACACTGGCCGTCTGAATCAGTTTTCCCACACACCCTGCCTCCCCCTTACTTCAAGTGTGCCCTTTGACCCCAGTCACGAGAACAGAGGCCTGTAATCTTCTTCTGTCTCTAATGAGACCCATATTGCCATTCTCATACAACCAAGCAATCCTCCCGGTAGACAAGAAACAAGTGCAAGGTGTAAGGAAAAGAAGAAGAGGGACAGAGAAGGGGGCTTGAAGTCTCTTCCAGTGGACTCTGGACTACAAACTAAAATTACTTCATGTAAGATCTAACAAATAAAAGAAAAATATCAAAAAGCAAAATACGTAATATTATATATATTAAAGCTGCACAATTAATCGTTAAAAGATTGCTATCTCGATTCAAACACCCATGCGATCTTATTCCTAAATTACAACGACTCGCCTGTTTCAATTAAAACTTTTGACAAAATCACACCGGAAAAATTCAAATCTGTTCATGCTGCCGCACACCCAGAGAAAGCTGCCATCATATAGGTCTGAAACAGCTTCACAAACATCGTCACAGTATGGCTGTGTACAAATATTCACACTATCACAAAAGTAGGCTACTGGGATAAAAGTTTATAGTTTGGATATAAACACTGATGTCTATGGTAGCGATCAAAATAGAGCAAATCACCATTTGAAAGTAACTTGATGCTTCAAATAAAGATTGTATTAAAGGTGCAATATGTAAAATTTCCTGATTCATCCAGTAATGAAACAAGTGACGTATTTATGAGTCATTGAATCATTCATTCAAACCGTTTTTTTTTTTAAATAATTCATTCAAATTAAACATTTTTATAGACTGCAACAATCAACATTTTGTCAGAACCTCTAGTAAAATTCATGTTATTTTGTTTGGTTTGTCTTTTCAGAATCGCGGGAGAATCGGGATCTCTATTTGAACAAAATTGTGATTGTTAATTTATCCAGAATCATACGTATATTTTTTATTTTGATTTTTTATATCAATTAAAATATAAATAAAACAGAATTATACATTTATTTCATTACAGTCTCATTACTGTAGCACTAAAAATCATCGTAATGGAAATAATCCTGTCTGGACACACTTGGTACAATATACAGCCATGGTTACTTCTAAATAAAACTCTATACAATAGAGTACAGACTATAACACACACACAAACACATCACAGACATGCTCTCACACTCTTACAGTATAGCCTCTGTTTCTACCCGGCCATTCAGAAACTCAGCCATAGATCACATGACCAACAAATATGGGTCACTTCAGGACAGCAGAAATATGGGTCGCTTCTGAGACTGCACTCACATTTTTAATTATTCAGCAAACAAACAATAGCATGACATGGCATTACAACAAAAATGGAAGCCAGACAGACACTTAGTCTGCTATCTAGTGCCAAAACAAAGGAAGCAGCGCTATAAAAGACACCATGGCTCACCAACTCACTATTTTTTTCCCCTGTGATATATTGATATTCTTTGATACTGTAGACCACCCAGCGCAAATAAATATTAGTCCAGATTAATGTAGCACTAAAATAACAGTAAGACTAATACTTGACCTAAATGTTACCTAAATGCTCTTGTTGGTATTTTAAGATTGAATCTGACTCGCAGATATTCTTGAAACTAAAAAAAAAGCAAACATTTTGAAAAAACGTTGAATATATCTGGTATCTACTATCTTCTCCTGAATCTAGAATGTGCTGTCTTGGAGAAAACAGAGACGTTGTTTATCAGTTTGGTTAACCCACTTATACAAGTCAGCGTCTACGGTACAGGTAACTGCAGCGACTGTTACTTTTCACTTGTGGCATTTAAAAAAAAAAGCACCATGGAAAGAACTGGCAACATGCAGCGTTTACACTGGCATAACAGAGATAAAAAAGGGAAACGTGAAAGAACTTGCAGCAGCAACCTCAACAAAGGGCTTTGTGCAATACCTGTTGAAACATCTCACAGATGGTTTAGGCAGATCTTCGGAGAAAAGCAGAAGCCTGTCAAAGCGCTCTCGCACGGGTCAAAACCTCGGCCTAATTGATTTCCTGTGGAAACTATACATGCAGGAATACACCATCAATCATGCCAGCCTTAGTTTACTTGCAGGCAAAGTGCCCTGGATGTGTTTTCCAGTTAAAATAACACCCTTAAAACATTGACATTTTACATGACAAATACCTTGATTTTTTTTTTTTTTTTTTAAGATAATTTACTTTAGAAGCAATATTTTACTTCAGGAATATTTTGAGTGCATCCTTGCGTCCCCGTGAGGACAAATCTGAGTTATTCATGAAAAGAAAAGTCAAAGCTTCCTGAATATGTCCTCCCAATTCCATTAGTTGTATTAAGGCAAGATCAATGAGAGCCAGCCTGCTAAAATAAATCAGTTTAATAATGCAGGGCTGGAGCCAGTTATGGTCTGAGCGAGCATACATTTCATCACTAATTATTCAGGGCAGAAAATGTTGAAGTACATCAGATGCTCCATAAATACCAAAATCTTTAGCACTGAGAATGCTTTGAGTAACACAGTGGGTAAAAAAAGTAACAAAACCCCTATTGTTTTGTGTTTATGAGTTTAAATTTATAATATGATTCATCCTATATGAGATATAAAGAGAGAGAAAGAGAGAGAGAGAGAGAGAGAGAGAGAGAGAGAGAGAGAGAGAGAGAGAGAGAGAAATTCCATGCGTTCTACTTTGGCACGTCATCCGCTTCGATTTAGGAGAACAAAAGAAATTTGTACTTGGAAGTAAAAAAAAAGGTCTGCACTCCTTCAACTTAAAGAGAACGAATGAGTCTTCTAACACAAAAAAAAAACAACTAAATTGTCTCTTTCAAGAAAAAAGTGAGGGAAATACCAGTGGGACAGAGGAGTACAGGGAGGCAAAGTAATGAGAAAGGAGTTCATTGTTCTCAAGAAGTGACTGCAGAGTCAATCTGACACAGGTATTCAGCAAATAAGGACGGCATTGTACTAGCTAGCATGGAAAAAGTCAAACACACAAACACCTGTTAGAGCCGACCAAGAGTTGGGATTTAAAACGACTTCAAAACTGGACAAGATTCCTTTATCCGTTAGCATTTTCATTTTAGGACACAACAGAATCATGTCTTATACACTACTCAAAGATTATTTACAATTCCAGAGAAATGTTTGTGTGAAACCAGAGAAGAGCACGATGTGATAACTTACACTATCTCTCTATTTCCATTCTTAGTTCTTGGAAACTCACGTTCACATTGACCCATGTTGCATAAGTGTTCGAAAACGTGCATGGTTAACACTATTAATCCTACAATCCTATGGGAAATGCCAGCTTTACACATCTGCTTAGCCCATAGCAAAGAAAATAAGTGGAGATCAGCACTCTCCCTTTCTCCGTTTTCTTTTTTCTTTTATGATAGTCAGACACCACAACTATGAAAAGGTGTAAGGACTCCCAGCGGGGTCATTCGCATCACTTCCAGCCCCCACCCAACATTTGCCCGGCGTTTCCATTTCAAGCCCTTTTTACACTCGTCTCCTCCCAGGGCCGACCAGGAGAGATACAGTTGCATTCACCCATTGTGTGGCAGTGTGGTGTGTGCAGGCATGCTATTCTCTCTCTACTGCGAGTGACCGCTGTGATCTAATTACTGGCAGGAAGATGAAGTCGTCCCCCTTTTCCAGCCCTGATGGCTGAATTTGCTCTCAACAGCGAGGCGCAAAGGCCCTTGCCTTATCCTGTCAAAGTTAATCAACAACAGAGACGTGATCCAGACTGCATCAGGAAGGTATAATAACTTGGGGATGCACCGATAAGCCAAAATAATTTTTATGTTCTGGCTAATAACTGGTAAATGGCCGATTTTACAATTTCACACTATTTTGTCTAAATAACATAATAAAAATAAAACACTAAACACTGTTTAAATACTATTAGTGAATAAAGGAATCAAAAGTTACAGAGGTGGGAATCATGAAATTTCTTATAGCATGTGAAGGCACCAGGAGACCAGAGCTATGTTGTTATTTTCTGACATTTTCAGTGTGTGAGATTGTCCTGTTTTGTTGTTGCCGTTATGCTGAAGCATGTGCTCTTGAAGCTCCGCCCTCTTCTTGAAAGGGGGCTGGGAGCACCAGCTCATTTGCATTTAAAGGGACACACACAAAAAGAGTGCATTTTTTGCTCGCCCCAAAAAAGTGGCAATTTTAACATGTTATCAAAATTATCTGTATGTTATTTTGAGCTAAATCTTCACACACACTCTGGAGACTTATTTTACATCTTGTAAAAAGGGGCATAATAGGTCCCCTATAAATACTGTATAGACTACAGAACAATTCTATACAAAACAATAGTGGACTCAACATCAAAATTTAACATCTAATGTTGAAATTTATTTTTAATGTAATCTTGTAACTTTAAATAGGGATAAAAATCATTTCAAGAATAATTTATGCATTTTTATAGTATTTATTTGAAAGTATTAAAAGAGCAGTTTCATGTCTATCCTTGTATTGTTCAACTGGTTGAGGTTGATATATGATTTAGAAAGTAATTAGTAATAAATAATGCCATACTTTTTATAGAGAGTAATTAGCACAGTAATCGAATTACACTGTTGAAAATATAATTAGTAGCTAGAAATTAATTACTTTTTAGAGTAACTTACCCTACACTGCACATCCCTACTGTTATATAGAAATTAAATAAAAATAAAGCTGTAATATTGGCCGATAACCAATATATCACACATCACTATGGACATAAAATAATAATGTTAATAATAATGTTAATGATAACAACAATAATAATAATAATAATAATATATAATTTAAAAGTAATATATAATTTATAAAGTAAAAGCTCAAATTAATAAAACTTCTACAAAATAAGGAATGGTGGTGGGTCTGAAAACTGGTGGATATACAGAGAAAAGCTCCATGGCCTCCACAGCTTATAATAGCAGTTGTCGCTCACCTCATTATTCTGTAGACAGTTTAGTGAATATAGAGGGATGCAAGCTCCCAGAACCCACCGTTACCAGGGAAGGCTAAGTTCATATCCACGGAGACAGGGCTGTCATTTCTCTGAGATTCTTATCACATCCTGTCACAGAATACAATATCATTTGACAACTGCTTCCATCAAAGTCTAATGTAGTGTAACAGAAGCTAAAGGTACAATTACCTGGGTGCAGTTGTGAATTATGATACTGTCTCTCTGGGAAACTGAGAGCCTTATATCATATAGATAAATTAGTCCTCCTTCATGTCCTAATCCTATTCAGTGGCCAGACAACTGTGAGATACTGTCCCAACTGCATCTATCACACATCATCTCAAAGACACCCAAAATGCTAATCAGCATATCCTTGTCAGCCATTTCGATTGCCTACCTCCAAAAAGTGCCAAAAAAGTACTGTTAAGTTGTATAGAAGTACTCTAAATGTCACAAAGGGTGCATGCAATGGTTTAAAAGCTCTGTTCAGAAGTGAAAAGCACATGTTCTGTTTTAGAACAGATCTAGCACAAAGTCTAACAGGAAAAGGCTGTCAGAAGAGTTAGAGTTACAGAACTGAAGTTTCAACTTCACAGTCTAAGACAAAGTTCAGCTCATTTCAACACCTTGCCCTACATTTTAAATTACAGCTAATAGCTAATTCCATTAGCATAATGTGTGCTTGTCTTTGCTAATGAGGCCTTATTATTGCAGTGAGGTACCTTTTCTGTTCCCATAATCAAACGGCAATAAAAGGAAGGAAATCATAATTCCGCCCTGGCTGTATAAGCACAAAGCCTGGGATTTGTTTTCAGTGTTTGGAAATGGTAGACAGAGAAGCATAATTCATGTTTTAGTTAGTTTTTTAAAGGAACAGTACAGTATACCCAAAAATGAAAATTCAATATTTATAATGATTTTCATATACAGTACATAAACCACATGTTTCTGATATAAACTTTTTTTAAATAAAATAATTAAATTTTGCTGTCTTTAAAGAAAACAGGGCACAAATTGCAATTATCTTTTGTATTAATCCTTATTATGCTAAATATGCAGTCGTTTGAGATTAACTTGTAATGAACCTGGAAAATTAGGGCTACAAAAGAGTGTACTGTGACAGTCATTCTTGAACTCGGAATAACCCCACTATTTAAAAGATTAAGGTTCATTAAAACCATAGTGGCAGCTTTGAAATCATTTGTGGGAATGAAGATGAGAGCAGCCCACTTAGTCTATCTCAACAGCCCATCAGTCCACCCCAGTCTAATGACATCACATCCTCTCAGAGTGCTCAGACAGAAGAAAAGGACAACATGCAAGGCTTCTCTCAAAAAACCTAAGTAAGAATGTGAAAACAAAGTAGGAACAAACGGAGAGGGGGGACAAATCTGTGACATTCCACATCCTGTCTTCTCTTATCTGGCCAGGGGCCACGCTGTTTGAAGATATGCCCGAGTTCAGATATGAAGAGTCGAGAGACCCAGGAGAAAGACAGAGCTTTCTGTGAACACGAGCAAAGCTTTTCCCTGGCTATTTATTATTCTGCAAAATCTCCCTTTAGACTAAGCCATTGGAAAGCAGTTTCTTTGCAACTCCAGGCATCTGCCAGAGCCACTGCAGGTGTTTTATTGTTTCCCAGCACCTTAACCTGCCTTTTAAAGGAATATTCCTGGTTTAGTACAAGTTAAGCTCAATTGACATTTTTGGCATAATGTTATTTACCACAAAAAAAAAAAAAAAAATTCACTCCCTCCTTTTCTCTCTCTCAAAAAAAGTCTGGGTTACAATGAGGCACTTGGGCCATTTCAGTGAATGAGGCCAATTAATAAATATTATAATAATCTTAGTATAGCCACAAGACAAACAACATGCTTGATAACATGATTTTAGTCACCATAACAACATAACTCCATAACGATGGACTGAGAAACAGACAGTCAATGACACTCAGTGTTACTCACATGTGAAGTGGAATCAAAGCAGCCTCCACCTCTGTTTTCAGGCCTTCCCCCTTAGCTCCCTCCAGCGCTGGAAAGCTTTTTTAATATTAACGCAGGTCCTAAAGCGCTTGCTCAGTCATAAACCTCCATTCCAGTGATATTCTTTTGAGTTCTTTTGTATTCTGTCTCATCTCTCGTTCTGCAGTTTTTTTTTTTCCAAATCTCCCTCTTGCTCATTCTGTCTCCTCAACCGTCATACGCCCCCTAATGCTGATTGGTTACTTGTTTGTTGTTGGTGTCGGCCCGACTAACTTCCAAACAATCCCACCATTAATGTGAGGTCACATTAGTAAAATTTTGGCAAAATTTCACAGGAAAAAAAAATGTTCTTTGTCTATTGGTAAATTTGTAGTGATATATTAAGTATAACTCGCACAGCTCCAACTTGAAACCATTGCAAAACCTGTGAATGGAGATGTTTTGCCCTCACATGAATTTCCCGAACATGCAGATTCTTACTGAAATGGCTAGATTTTGTCTGTGAAAATTCACCAAACAATGGTAAATGTGACCGCACCTTTATGCCACACATGATGTCAGTTGAGCCTAACTTGTACTTGTACTTGAAACCCTGATTATTCTTTTTTCCCAACCATAATCTAAGACTTTGATGATAGAAGTGGCCGATCTAGAGTAACGAGGTAAAATCATTGACATCAAACCACATAATTCACTTCTGGACATGAAAAAGAAGGTAGAAGGATTGGTGATGGTTGGCTGAAAATGAAGAACACCTGTTATTTTTATTACAACAGCCACATAAGGTTATAATTGAATCTTCTTAAGAAAAAGCTAATGACGTGACAGGTGCACCAGGCTTTTTGTCATTCATTGGAAATGCAAAATCTCCTGACATGCCTTATCAATTCAGACCATATGTTGGAGACGTCTGCTTTTCATTACTTCCAGTTAACCACCAGCCTGTTGCACACTGAACTTGGCCTTCTCCCAGCTCCGGCTGGATCTGATGATTGACACCAGATGTAGAAATGGCCGGCTTTCTTTTCCTTTCTTTGACCGCAAGAGGTGAGCCAAGGTCTCCCTCAGACCAGCTCCATGAAAGCACAATATCCCGTATTGGTTGTGGATAAGACATGTCAAAAGTAGCATACTTGGCGACAGAGGTTAACAGTGCCTAGCGGGGTATCTTGCATTGACATTTTCCAGGTTACCAGGCAACTGGTGGTAGGGGCGGTAACCGCAGCATGTGCTAAGTGCGTGCGCATGGGTTAGGTAGCTAATTTGGGCTGCAAGCAGTTAACATTTCCTGCCACATGGAGGCTAACAATGGATTGTGGTAGGAACAGAGCCCAGTTAACGGGTAGATTAACAGCACAGTTGCCGAGAAGACCCTGGGTGACCATAATGAGTAATGAATAGCAGTAGTGAGGAAATGAGTGAGTCATCATGGTCAATTGTAGTGGTTGAGCTCCTAATGCAAAAGGTAGACTGCCGCTAGTCAGGGCTATCCAGCTCTCAGTACTCATCTCATATGTTTAATTTAAAGGTGCATGAAGTAAATTTTTTGCCATCTTAAGGAACCAAATTGGTGTGATACAAAAGCAATAGTTTTCAGTTGTCATTGCCAATATTGAAAACATACATAGTACATAATAAATAAATACATAGTAACCCTGTTGAAGACTTAATTTTATGTTAGAATACATTATTGAATACATATTGTATTAGTCAAAGTAATATTGATTTCTTTAGGTGTTAAATGTTTCAGAAATGGGAAAAAAATACTTAATGAATCTTTAACACCTTCCAAATGAGAGGCCTGCTGATAAGAGATCAGCACTGAAAGGGCCACTTAGCATGGTTTATTTTACAGGGCTCTCAGGGGAGCAGGCAGCAGAACTCAGCAGGAGAAAGGAATCTGTGGCCTTCAGAACAAGCATATGGTCATTGTCTGTACTTGACAGTCAGGGTGAACAAAACGCTTCAAATTAGGGAAATCAGCAAAGACTTGAAATGCATTCACTTACTAGCTATATTATTGCAGAAAAAGCATGATAGGTAAATTTTCACATCATAAATGAAATATCTCTGCTGAGTGATAGTTATGTGGTCATGTACTTCGTTCAGAGCAAAGAACTTGCAGAGTGAAGGATTTGCTTAAGTAATATAACAAAACAAGGCATCTTATCTCTTGTATAAGACTAGACTAGCTTATGCTTTTTATGACTTGATTACACACAATTTAAGTCCTATAGCTTGTGCTGTCGATATGTTGTACAGAATGTACTATATATTGTGGCAGCATTGTCTTCTTGACTAATGACAGCTCATTTTATTCAATCTCTCCCTCCCTTCCCTGCAAACAGCATGTCTTGGTGACTTTTTCACCTGGCATTTCCTTAATCAAAGTTCATCTGCATGCTTTTGAATGGTGACAAACCCAGCACGTAAACACTGAGTCACTAACCTCTACCTTCCAACCTCAATCACACTCTTATCAGAAGCAGTCTGCTTTTAAACACTGTACTTGGCAAACAAAGAAGTCCTCACGAGTCTGAAAGAAAACAAATTTCCTTAAGATGTTGATTTGGGGCAATGAACTTTTATATGATTAACTTTATAAGTTAATAAATAAGTTCATTCATTCATTCATTTTAATGCCTGCTTGTCCCAGTTTCCAACAAAAGGCCAGCTCAGTCTTCAGAAAATGCCAAAAGCTGTTTCCTGTTAAACCAACTAGGGTTCGACCAATTATCGGCACCGATATTAAACATTTTTCTAGTTATCGGTATCGGTCATTTTCAAAACCTATTTGCCATTAAAATAATTGTCTTTAAGTTTTACAAAATGTATACAGAATGCTGCTGGGTGCTCCCTGCACTTATATTATTAACAGTTCTCAGAATTAAAGATATTTCTGGATGCACTTTGCCGATAACTGAAACCAAATGTTTTTTAATAATTATTTATTTCTAATTTTAAATTAGCTTTTTTGTATTAATATTAGACTAATTCAATAATTTTAATGATACTGAATTTAAAAAATACAAGCCAATAAATGAAAATAAAATAACCACACTCTTATTTGAAATTAACACACTACAATTCGAAAGAATATATTTTAATATTAGATATAAGTATATTATCATTTATTCAGTGCAACAGAATCAGATTTAACAGTTGACCAATTATCCAAATAATGTTTAGTTCTACACTATTATTATCAGAGCATGTGAGCAGAGCATAGCGTGGATCAGTGAATGAGAAGGTAGCTTCATTTTACCCAAAGTTGCCCAGCATGGCTATACCACGTTACAGCACAGTAGGGCTATTATATTATATCGGATCATATTTTTGGCCGTTTTTTTCTGCAGATGATTTTCGGCAGCCGAAATGAATGCACTAGGAAAGAGTTCTAGCATAAACTTTCCTCTCAAATAGCAATTAGCCACGACTTGCAAAAGCACACTGAGCACCAAGCATCTTTAAAGTTTTGACAGCAAGTACTCTCATTAAACACAGTGTTGCTTTTATCCACAGTAGAAAAAAAGCAACAATGCATTACTATTCCACATTTACAATGGCTGGTTCAGCAGATCAAACTACAACACATTATCTGTAAACAATGAAGGAAGTTTGAAATGGCAGAAAGTCCTCCATGCAAGTTGTTTGAGCTGCATGCTTTTTCTTTTTTTCAGCTGTCTTTTTTTCTCTTTGTCTCTCCACCGAACACCTAAAAACCCATTCACTGAACTGTGGGGCAAGATTTTGCTTTTGTATATGACCCATCAGTTGGAACAGATAGAAAAAAAGAAAGACACAAAGGAATTAGACTACACAAGGACATCTCAAAAACCAAGTTTGGACATATTCCATTAAAAAACTCCCCCGTTTCCTGTCTATCTTCTCTCTATATTCTCTTGAAACACCTGTGTCCACACCACCGCATTTTGCAAAGCCTTTTGTGATGCAGGTAGCAATTAATGTAGTCCCTGCACGACTCCTTTCTGCAATCTTTGTTTGAACTCGTGACTGAAAGAAGAAAAGATCCAGACCCATTAGTGGAGGACAGGCTTAAAGCCCCCATGAATGAAAGGCAAAATTGAGCTCCGTCACCGTCTTTTTGTGGTTCCTCTCCTCTCGGGTCCCAGGCTTCCACCTTCAGAGTACCCAGACTCCATCAAACAAGACAGGTTAACAGTAGAACTGTACAAACACAGTTATCTTTGAACTTCTGAGGGTGAATGAAATCTCTCAATTTTGATAAAACAGAACAGCGGAGAGACCTCCAAAAAAAACAAACACCTGCTCTTTCAGAACATACTTCAAACGTCCATCAATGGAGAAGAACACTAAATAAATATGTCTGAAAGAGCCTTATGAAACAGATTTATTTCTTTCTACAAAACTAAACCCACCATGATCATAAAATAAAATGCAAATATCAACTAATACAAGGAGAGAAGATGCTATAAAGTGTTTCCTTCAGCTGATGGTTGCTCCAGAGTGACATTAATACCAGGGTGGAGCTTGTGTGTTGAAAGATGAATCCAAGAGGAGGTTGAAAGGTGAACCCAGAGGTCATGCTGGGGTTGTTAAAGGAACCAGAAAGAGAAAAGGATTCCCATCGGCAGTCACAAACACAAGCACACCTGCAGACTTCTGTGATTTATGCAGGGTGGGGCTACAGGACCAAGGTCTCGCTCTAGAACAACTGTGACAGGGAGGACTAAAGGGATGACAGAAAACCAATCAGATTCAAATATAAGAATTGCAGGATTTCACCATTTTCATACATCCACTCTCTCAGTCTTCATGCATTTGGTCAGGATTAAGAATCTCTGCCTGTTACAGAAGGACAAAAGAAATATTCAAACAAACAAAAAAATTACACACTCCACATTTAAGCATTGCATGTTTGTTAGTGCCAATTAACTAAGTGTTTGCAGTTCTAATCCCTCAGTGACTGCAGGCTATCAAGTCTGCAAAACAGTCCCAAACCACTGAACTCCCTTCAGCTTGTGCTACAACTGAGATGAGGTTCTTTAGTTTAAAAAAAATACATATATTTGGCGACTTTTGATTGCTTATATTGATCAGTTTGTAACTTTTCTCTCATGTTTAGGCACAGTCTGCTAGTAGAAATCAATAAAGTGGTTCTTTAGACATGCAAGATGTTCTCTTTGTATGTTTTATCTCTCCCTCTCTCTCTCTCTCTCTCTCTCTCTCTCTAAGTCTTATGATACATTCATAGAAATCAACATGAGCCACACAAAAGACACCTGCAGATTCATAGCCGTTAGTTCTTCATGACCTTCTAAAGTTTAATCTGCCTTACTTTGGGGATTTTAGTTAGACAGCCACTCCTAGATGAAGTAACAATGGTTTTGCATTCACTCCAATTTATCTGCCTGGAAAAGTCTTTAGAAATTATTTTAACAGTTTTTCCAATCTCTAAAGCTCTTTTTTTTTGTCCTCAGAAACCTCTGTGCCCTAGATGTGATTTCTTCCTATATGAGCTTATTATCTTCGAGGGATGTGCAAAGCTACATATATTCAAAATAAGGGTCGACCAATTATCGGCGCCAATATTAAGCACTTTTATGGTTATCGGTATCGGCCATTTTCAAAACCGATTTGCCAATAAAATCATTTAATTTTGAAATGCGCTATTTGGCTCTGATGCAGCCACCTCAGTCAGAACTCATTTGTTGCTTGTTCCTGTTTACCTCTTTAAGTTTTACAAAATTTTGACAGAATGTAAATTATTATTAATATTTATGTTATTTTTAACAGTTTTTAGAATTAAAAGTTTTTGTCAGAGCCCTTGTTATTCTTAATTTTGACATTAATTTTCATTTTTACACCATATATATATATATATATATATATATATATATATATATATATATATATATATATATATATATATATATATATATATATATATATATATATATATATATATAGGTACAAAATATCGTATATCGGTCTACTTGATCTGTAATTATCTGTATCGGCACCTGCCCTAAAAAACACGTATCGGTCGACCCCAAATTCAAAATAGACCCATTAGTTGGTTGTCTTCAAATCAGATGTGTTTTTTCAGGGGTGTTTGTGAAAAGAGAAAAAAAAAGAAGAAAAAAAACGGAACATAATGAAATACTACATGGGGTGGGATGGGATTTTAAAGGTTGGACTACTTTTATGTGAACATGACATACAAAAAACAAAATAAATATTTCACAAACCAAACCAAAACCAACCACTGTCAACCACTGCGACCCTTATAATCTGTAGGTTCAAACAGATAATTCGCTCACCACTGTATCAATTGCTTTAATTTGGCTGCTCACCCCACATTTCATAACCATCTGCATGTGTACAATAAATCGCGACACATCCCAATTGCGAACGTCCAGTTTATTGGAATCTGCGACAAAGCTTTCTGTCCACATGCCTCCGGTAACGTGTAGGCGTGTGAGTCAGGGCACAATCTATTCACATTGATGCCCACCTAAAGGAATTTTATTATCCCTTTCTCTGGGGTTCTGCCAGGGTTCCGCAAGCACCATTTTGCAGGAGTAGTGTTTCTTTTGTCCCACAGATGTCAGAGTAATCAGATTACTGCAAACCGATAAGGGCACTCATCTCCGAGTCACTGTTATGGCAGCCTTTGAGCTGCCTGTCTGAAAGCAAGCTTTTCACCGGGGAGGATCGGACAGTAAAAAGGCTGAGCGGTTTCAGGCCCATCTGTCAAACTCTGACAGGGTATAGATGTAGCTTTAAATAGTCTGCTTCCAGGGCATATGTCGGGAGGAAAAGGATGATGCTTCCCTCTGTGTAGATATCTGCAGCTTAAAAGGAACCGAGCACTTAGATGAGGCTCTTTGAAGAAGTGTAGATAAATACACAAGGGGTCTCAAGCACACTTCCTGACTCGTTCGCTCTCTCTCTACCTCACGATTTTCTCTTTCTGAGCTCATTTCAGTACTGCAAAGTACTCAAGCAGTCTGACTTAAACTTGGAATGAAACGGAAGTTGCGACAGTCTTTTCTCATTGTGAAGTATACAGTATATGAGTGCTTCTCAGACAAGAAAAAATATAGGGCAGGAATTGATTTTGTCCATCAGCAAACTGATTGGATCGTTGTTGTTTGCTATTGCTGTGATCTCACATGAGTGACAGGTTGTTCCGCCCTCGCGCCAGTAATATTCCATAAAAAATAAGAATTGTCAAATTTGATTTCATAGTTACCGGTTTTATGGTTTCATGGTGACAAAGAATTAGTGTGTCAAATTAGGTGACTGTTTGTGAAGTTTTAGTGAGTCAAAAATTGTTCAGTTGCTATGAGACCAGTGGGCTGGAAATTAGCCTAGTCATGAAAGATACACCTAATGGGCTCCATACAACACCTTGCGTCCATTAAGAAGCAGACTTTGGACCATTGGAAGAAAGAGACTGCTGGCAAACATCTGAAAAGGACTTGTTTGCCATCTTCTGCCCCCTTCTCTCAGCAGTTCAAGGGGGAGGGGCAAATGTCACTTAATTTAGGGGCTTTTGTCCCCATCACCCCTGGGGGCCCCATGAGAAAATACAGCCGGAGGTGCAACAATTGTCAATAGAAGGTTTGACTGTTTACACAGTTTAAAAGTGACATCTGTAGAGATGGGATCGTCCCCATTCATACCGAACCAGATGCAAGAAAAACTGTAGGTGACTAAATACAGACCAGCGGTTCTGTCCTTAAATATTTTAAGAATGGACCCCAGTATCATTAAATTAAAATATATTATAAAAACAAACCACTTCCTGGATGATCTTTGATACATTTCCCAAACAATTCCTGTTGGAATCTCTCAAATAGGAGTCAAACAAACACAAACAGAGGTAAGAGAGCATGTTAATGGGATCCCCGGTGCAGAACAAAGCCAAATAAAGGGCCAGCGGTGACAGGCACAGAGCTGCCATACCCACTAAATGCAGGGAGACTCTGTGGCCCACATCAAAGACCCAGCAGTCAGCGTATGCAAGCATTTACAGCCCCAATCTGTACACATCAAACTTCATAGGCCACAGTTCTTATGAATGAAGAACAGGTGGAGAGATCACAGATGGAGAATGGGTTTTACTGTTTAATTTCACACTTAGTCCTACCACATGAGCAATGAATTTCACTAAAACATTTTATAAGTAAAATGAACATTTAAAATTAATAATATAAAATGATAAATAAATAAAAATAAACGTAATGAGGACCTTGAAACCTTAAAGCTGCAGTCTGTAACTTTTTTTGGTTAAAAACAATCCAAAATCAAATTTTGAGCAAGTACATAACCAGCCAGTGTTAAAAAATATCTGTTTACTTTAGCCCGATTCACAACGGTCTTTCTAATTCGAGTGGTACTGGTGGGTTTTCGTGGGAAATTTAAGCATGCAGCTGTTTGTCTTTGCGTCATTACATCACGTCTGTACACATAAAGGAGGAGTCCCGGCTAGTAGGATATATAGCATATGAAGGAAGCTACAGGCAGCGGATAATTAAATAATTAAATTTATAATTTTGATGGCAGATTGCAATCCAGAAAGGTCCAAAGGACAATCATCAGTAACTGGAGATTCACCTGTAAACTAAAGCAAAAGACTGCGGAGTGGCTACAGAAATTGAAATCTACAGATAACTAAATATAAATAGTCACGAAATGCTGATGTTATTAACATTAACCGTTTGAGAACAAAGTATAACAATAATTTGCATGGTTTGATGTGATCCGAGTTAAGCCATCGTTAGATTAAATCACCATTGGCAGTGTGATTGTAATGCTTTTTTTCCTCAGTTGGTCAGAACATAAGTGGCAGACATGTTACTTGCTTGTTCAGATGACATTTTCCAGTGAAAATTCTTATTTTGGTCATACTTCCAAGATGTAGATTGTGATTCTGAAGTACAGTACCCACTTGTCGACTGACAACAAACATTAGGTTCATCTGCTCTGAGGAGCCGTGCCGATGCACAACCTATGTAAAGATGATAATTCTGCAATTGCAGGTTTCAAACAGAGATGGTGACAAAGAGGCAAAACTTATGTACTTCAGCTTTAAATACCTCATTATTAAACAAGCAAAAAATTTTATATAAAAAAAATAGAATTAGAATAAAAATGCAAAAACCATTCATTTACATCAAATAAAATGAAATGTCTATTTTGACTCAAACTGCCAAATAACAATCTCATAATAAATAGTTTTAGTTCCTTTCCCATAGCTTTAGTCCTTTCCCAGCCAAGTATCCAAGGTATCCAAAGCAATGTAAAGAAACCTTGAAGACAGGATCAAGCCTAGCTAGGAGGTTTTGGAGCAATAACCTCACAGACTAAGGAGGAAATCTCTGTGAATAATCAGCAGACATGTGGCCTTGTCTATTTGACCTGGTTCATTATTTGTTCCAGATTAGCCCACGTTCCCTCCCGGAAAACCATGTTCCGGCTTCAAACCCTTGGAGCTGTGTCCAGCTGACCCCATTACAGAGCCGCTTGTGACAAGCCCACTGACACCCGGTTTCCTGCAAAAGAGAATAAAGCATGGCAGGCAATAACAACGCAAAATGTGAGTAAAATATAGGTGCAACTTGCTAAATGTCACTCCCCAAACCTGGGAATACTGGAAAAGACTCTTTTCCTATATTTCTCGTACTCTCTCCCAGCCTCACAAGCTCACATCACACTTACATGAACAGGCTTCAATAATAGTCCGATTCTTCCGCAGCACCACGGGTCCTTCTCTTAATCCTGTCACATAGCCCACCTCCTTAAGTGAACTTGGGGTTTCTGCACTAGGGAGCCAAAGCTAATCCCCCCCGCCACTCTTCCTGCCATCATTGCAGAACACGGACAACACTACCGCCCCTTTATCGAGGGGCCCGGGGAGCAAAGCATGGCCTTTATCTTGCTGTCAACTCTACAGCCCGTTGGGAACCCCTACGTGGCTGCAAAAAAACTGTGCATTCGCATTTCCTTTTACTGTTGCTAGAAAACCAGGTAAAGGCATCTCAGACCACCACTGATGAGCAGAAGTGGAAAATCAAGTTGTACCCAGTCAAGCACAACAATGCCGTAAATTTCACAGGACAAAAAACGAGTTAGAAAAGCAAACTCCTAAATATTCTCTGCTTTTTTCCCCCCAGGTGCTAAAGAGACATATTTCACTTCTCACTCTTATTAAACAAAGGCAGAATTAAATCCTCACAGATGAATACTAATAAAGGTCACAGTCATGTAAAAATAAGGTCACTTTTTAATGGTGGCTGTGGGGGTTTTATAAAGGCAGCATTTGATTTGAAAGATAAATTTGACGTCATTCTCTCATGGGCTGACAGTCTAGCTAAAGCAGGCGAAACCAAAACACAACATGTATGACTGACTGCATGTAATCCAGCAAGTGTAAACTTAGAGCAGGGAGGAATGCAGGTGATGGATTGGAGTGGATAAATTGTGCACCAATCTGCTGGATGTAATGGCTAGATATAAAATAGGAATGGATATAAAAAAATAAAATAGAATAATTCTAATGTATAATTCAAAATATAATATATAATAATTAAACTAATATTTTTAAATACTTTTAAATAAATAATTATAAAATGTATAATTCAAAATATATAATAATTCAATTAATATTTTAAAAATTATATTTATTTAAATGAGAATTATGCAGTCTGCTGGATACAATAAATGGATATAAAATAGGAATGTGAAAATAAAATATAGTCATTCTAAAATGTATCATCCAAATTATGATGAATATACATTCAACTAATATTTACATATAATTATATAAAAAAATCTAAAATACATAATTTAAAAAATAATATATAATAACTCAATTATTCATGTAATTAATTTATTAAGAGCTATAAAATAAAATGTTATTTAAATCTGTTAATGGTTTGATAATATTTAAATAAAAATGTATACACACACACACACACATATATATATAATTGTATATATCTCATGACATCATGTCTCACATGGGACGAAGAGGATTAAGTATTAAGACATAATTTAAATGATAAAAATGTATTTATTTATTAAGAAATAAGAATTATTTTAAAATATGTATTATTACTTCAGATTTGCTGTAAATTGACACTTAAAGCTCATTTCATTGCTGTCAACAGACTGACGGGATTTGTGGACCTCAAATATGAATAATAATAATAATAATTATAATAATTTATTAATAATTATTTAAATAATTATTATAGTTTAAAATATATTAATTCAATTATTATTCTAGATTGATTTAGAGATTCAATGTGTTTGAAAGCATGGAGCGAGACAAAAAAACTCTCGCAAGCTCTGAGGACGCATGAGGTGGCAGCAGCCGCCACCCCATTTAGCAAGGTCATTTTTCATTAGAATAACGTTGTGGTTGGGAACAGATGGGGTGTGCCACGTCAGGTCCCCGCTGAATAGAGGGATGAAGTGACAGAGGGGGCGAACGTGGAGGAGCTGATTATGTGCAGGGGGCGTTGAGAGAAGGCTGCTGCTCGCGAGCAGATATGAAGTCTGGGCTTCATTCATGGCACTCTACTGTAGACAGACGGCTGCTGCGGGCAGGGTCAATTATTCTTTTCTCTAAAGGGACAGCGGTCCTCGGAAAGAGATCACAGCTTAAGAGAGTGAGGGGATGGGGGGGGTGAGGGGCTAGGAGGGAGAAATCACTTGAGCATGCTCCATTGTCTCCATGTAAATACACCCTGATCAAGATTCCACTAGCACTCTGCCAGCTAGTTCAATCTGCAACTGGCACAATCGAGGAAAAAGACAGAAAACAAGGAGTTTTAAGGGGGGAGTCGAGAGAGGAAAATGGGGCTCTGAAGGAAAAACATGAATGCTACATTTCTTACATTTACAATCCAACCCTCAAGTAAAAAGAAACATTTGATGAAAGTTACAACACGTGCATCTTTCAGACATTATTCACTCGCATCTCTAAAATATAAATAGTCTCTGAAAAATATCAGTATATGTTTGTATTATAAAAAAAAAAAGCAATCTTCAAAAGGTCACCATTTATGAAACAGGTGCAGAAGAACGTAAGCTGGCACACTGCAACATAATTCCCGAATTTCTGAGAGCTGGTTTCTTGGAACTAATTTGACTTTTTTACGGTTTCTCTGCCAGTTCCTCACACCCCTCCCCCATGAGGTCAGCCTGTGGTCCCTCAGCCTGGTCATCCATCTCACATTGAAACCATGAACCCAGCACATTCCTTCTGCCACCCCAAGAACAAAAAGCTGAAGAGGGAATGAGGGACCGAGGGAAAACGAGAGAAAACAGAAAGCACAGCTCTAAACGTAGGACCAGACCCAAACACTTGAGCAAATTGCAAAAGCAACATGCTTGAAATAAATATATCTGAAGCAAAGATGTTAAAACTGTATTGGTTTGTCCACTAAATGACCCTTTTGTTAAACTCTGCTGTCCTCACAGAAAAAGACATAGCCAGATCAGGGCAAAAACTACTTAATCCTCTCTCTCAGGTGGGCTGCTACTTTGGGAAATGAGCATTAAAGAACAGAAGCATGCCCTCACTCGTTCTGGATCTGACCTGTACTCCAGCCACAGGTAAAAACTCTCAGAAAACACTTCAGCGTCCTTAAAACACACACACAGTCACACAAAAACTCTGATGTAACAGATAGCATTGGTCTGGATCAGCCTCTATCCATCTCACCTAAAGCCTAGAGGGGAAGTAGCAGAATTCCAAAGAAATTCCAAATCGACTGTCGCAAAATCAAACGTAATAGTTTTTTTCAGAACTTTGATTCAGATAAATCCATAAATGCTTCCATAACAGGCATGTTCTATTAGCTTCATGTAAAATGATAAATATTTGGAAATGCAATATACAAAAGCATCCTTTTTATTCATGAGTCATATTTTAACATACTCAAAATTGCATATTGTCAAATGGCACTTACAAACATTTCACCCCTTAAAGTTAATGACTCAAACCTTTGTGAGTCAGCCATTCTTCAGAATCTTACTCATCTCACTATTCTCTCTCTGAGCACATTCCAATTGTAATCATCTTTCTCTACTATTAAATTCTGATTTATAAATTTCAAATATTTTGAGAATTGATCCTTAAACCCATTATGCTTAAAGCACCCCAGAGAAACCAGAAAAAAGGATGGTGCTTCATTCTGGAAATAAGACTGAGACAGACATTATATATAGGGCCAGTACATACTACACTGAAATAAGGCTTTAAAACGAATGGTTCTCACACACATGCGTGCACGCACGCACACACACACGTTTGTTTTTGTGAATTGTGGGGACTTTCCATAGGCCGCAATGTATTTTATACTGTACAAACCGTACTTTCTATCCCCCTACCCTACCCCTAACCCTAAACCTAACCATCACAGGAAACTGTGCACACCTTTATTTTCTCACAAAAACATCATTTAGTATTTTTATTAATTAATTTACATTGTGGGGACCGGTGGCTGGTCCCCACGATGTAGGTGAACTCAGGTTTATATTACATCGTGGGGACATTGTCCATGTGACATGGTCCCCACAATGTAATATAAACAAAAGCACACACACACACACACACACACACACACACACACACACACACACACACACACACACACACACACATTCCTTTATGCCATTCCCAACCTGTATTAAGTTTTATTCTTCTGTGTTTGCTCATACAGTGAAAGTCAGTGGGGTCAAAAACAACACAATTGCATGCCATTTATGAACACAAGCCATCCAGCATTTAAAATGATATTCTAATATCAATCTAGCTTACTGCAGTGTGCAACAAGTGTCTCACAGCAGCCGCCGAGCGAACGCACAGAGTAACGTTCTAACATCATTTTAAACACACTCAAATGTATCCAATATGATAAAAAGGTCTATGTTACCTCATACTCATGACAGGAAAAGCGGAAGCGGCGTCGGCGAATGCGGCATAATAAAAGTTCCACTGCTCGCGAGCCGTGTGTTGCTTTCGTCTCTAATTAACAATCGCTCCAGCGGCCTCGTTCAGCTCCCACAACACACGGTCCTGCTCTGCTTCATACTACAGTAACGTTAATAATTGCATCCATGAACATGTTTTCTGCCAATCCTGATTCTTTTCCACCGGCTGTGAGGTAAAGACCACATGTCCCAAGATTCCGCGCTCAAACTTGGTGTCATCAAGGTACACCTTTGTTTTAAATAGGTGACCTCTAGCGGACGAAAAACTAAATGCCAAAATTTTAAAAAAAAAAAAAAAAAAAAAAAAAAAAACTTTAGAAGCACTGCAGGTCCGGGAACCTCTGCAGGTTGACTTCTGCCAGTGTGTTTTTGGAAAACTATTCCCTCAGGGTACTAATGACAAATGACACTTCACTTTCACGTTCCAGATATAGTTCAAACCGATAAGCATTTAATCTGATTGAATCTGATGTGAAGACACTGATTTCAGGGAAGACAATCAGAGTCATTGTTCTATGCTGTTAACGTCTGGACATAAAATAATAAATAAATGTGCCAGTGCATGTGAGCCATTTCTGTCTGTGTGTGGTTAGTGAGTACATACAAACACAGAGTCTGGGGCCTCCCAGCTCTCTCTCTCTCTCAAGGGAAAAGACAGCGAGTGAGCGAGAGATAAAGGAATATCCCACCTGTAGAAACAACTTCCTTCCAGCTGGCCAGATGGTGTGTGTGAGAGAGAGAGACGGGGAAAGAAAACACTAGCAGTGGAGAGCAGAGCAGAAGTCTCTGGATGCTCTCTCCATGACTTCATCCCAGCATGCATAACATGAGGCAAAAAAACACAGCAGAAGAGCTGGCCCTGTCCCTTCGCTCCAGTTTTTCTGTCCCCTTACCCTTTATCCCCCTTTCCCCTCCTCTTTCTCCTTCCCACTCTTTATCATATATTCTCACTGTCATATCTAATCTAAACTGGGAAAATGCAGCTTGAAGGCAAGACTGCACAACATTTTGCATCTATTGAATGAGATAATTGACTAATTGGTCTTCAGAAAAGCCTAAATATTTAGGATATCAGGACAACTTGATCCTATCAGGTGCATTTCTTAGGGCTTGTTTAAATAAGGCTTGTTATTGGATTAACAGCCATTCAAACCGCAAGTGAAAGGATATAAGTTTGAGACCTTTTAAACTAGTCATAATGCAACAGCCAAAGACATCTGTCAGAATGTTCATGAAAGCAGATAAAATTATATATATACACATAAAAAACAATTCAAGGAGAAAACGTTTTCCACACAAACAGCTAAAGAACAGAATGCTGTTAACGTTGAAAAGCCACCGCCAAAAATATTCAAAATGTTAATAAATAATAATAAATACAATATAAATAAATAAAAATAAACTAGATAATTACATAAATAATAAATAAGTAAATAAATAAATAAATAAATACATGTAAATTAATAAATAAGTAGATAAATTATTAAATAAACGAATAAAATATTGTATTTTTGGTTCATGCATACTGGACCAAAACCCTTCTATTTATAATTTGCCAAGCTGTAAACTATGAACAAGGGAGTTACAAGCCCAGAAACAATAAGCAAATTATTTACTTCAAAAGCCAAAACTTCTTTACAAGACCCGTCCTACTTTAAGCATGCAGCATTCCAGCATGCTCGCCCTCATAATGACAGAGTAGTAATGAGGCCCTTTCCTTCCACATGGCCACTAGTTTACAGATACTGACAGCTCTGCACAGCAGGCTGCCACTCTCATGGGCATGTCTGTGAGAAAGCGAGAGGGAAAGCCAGAAGGACAGTGAGGGAGAGAGAGATCGGAATGTGAACGTCCCTAAAGCTATGTGTCAAAGTCTTAAATATCTGCTATAACAGCTATGTGTGTGCGTAACCGAGATGTCCCGTGTCAGATATCTCTGTTTGCCTCTGAAAGCCAGCACTTCCTTGCCATTGTTGGCTAAAACAACAGGATTACCAGCCGACTTCATTCGAGCCAGACAGATATCTTGACTTAAGAGGCCTTCAGCAGAGCAAAGACGACCAGACCACCGGAAATGGGTGGCACAATGCTTGAAAACGATGAGATCTGGAGCCTAGATATTCTCATATAGCCAGTTTAGATGGCTAAATTTATGTTAAAAATTCACAGGGATCAACGATGAATGAAAGTGTCCACTATAAAGAAAAGGAAAATCCATTAAGGAGTTTAACACGTGTGAAGTTCTTACAAATTTGTACTTAAGTCAGTTTTTGACCTTATTTTAATTACAAAATGAAAAACATGCTCAATACAGCAGGTATAGGCAAGTTACTCTATGTATGAATTAAATGTACTTGGGGACAAAAAAAGATTCAGGCAAAAACAAACCATAGCATTGACCCACATAAAAACCAAAAGTTTAGAGATCTTAGATGGCAGGATGTGTACACAGACCTGCTCCCTCTTATACTCAATGCTGTATTTAATAAGTACATGTTTGAGTAGAGAATTAGGTCGTGTCTGCTGCACCTCAGCAGCAGGTCTCGGGTCTGCACCTGGTGGTTATTACACTGGCAGCTTTACAGGCCAGATTCCAGTGTAATTACAGGTATGCTCTACAGGGCTCTATAATACGGAGGACTGTGGGAAAGCTTGAGGCACATTTACCTCACTTTCCAAGAGCTACCGTTTCACACGCATTAAACATTTATCTTTAATGGTCAAACATATCGAAGTCATTCAGTTGTGGACGGCCCTTATGTCAGCCAG
The DNA here is from genome assembly GCF_024489055.1 of Chanodichthys erythropterus. Taxonomy (NCBI): domain Eukaryota; kingdom Metazoa; phylum Chordata; class Actinopteri; order Cypriniformes; family Xenocyprididae; genus Chanodichthys; species Chanodichthys erythropterus. The sequence goes on from NC_090240.1 coordinate 24,419,111, forward strand.
ATGATAAGAGGAACCCATTATGAGATCCAAATGAGCTGAAAATAGAACAAGATGCTACTAGCAGGAAACAATCTAGACAAGAATGACGAAGAGGAGGTAAAAGAGAATGGGAAAGAGTTGTATCCCAACATCCTCATGGAAATGACCACCCAATAGCAAATAAAAAACATCAACATCCTGTTATAGCCAAGTCTAGGATAACTAGCTAACAGGATACAACAAGAACCAGAAAGGTTAAAAGTGTTTCGCTATGCAACTTTAAATTATATTATTATAACAGTAGTTGGGCATCAGCTGTGGATTTAAGCAGGACAGTTTCCTCCATGACCTTTCAAGTACACTTAGAAGGAGAGAAAACAAGCAAAGCAAGTTCAGTTTAATGATTTACCCATGCCAGTTCAGTGCAGGACAGTTTCATGCTGATGCTGGCCCATATGAATGGATTCTTCCTTTTCAGGGAAGGCACACATTGCACACACTCCATTAGCATGTGTTATTGGGCTTTTGTGTGCTCTTTGTGCTTTACACCTTACAACTACTGACATTCCAGCAGGGGCAAACGAAACAGCACCGAACCCCCTCCGTCACGGGCTACTTCACTCAGCAAACAAACTGTAAAAGTGGATTGTATTGCCCAGAGTGAACTCTTGACCACCATTTAGCTGGACAGGTGGTTGTGCGGTGTGCTAAAGTTTTTTAAACTCTGCTGGAAAATCCAGCTTAAACTGGATTCTCTAGCTGGTCCAGAATGGTAGACCATCTTAAATCATCAACAAACCAGCTAACCAGCTTAAAGGAGTCAAGCTGGTTTTTGGAACATGGTGGTTCAAGGCCATCTACAGAGCAGTTTGGACCAGCTAGTTATTAGTGGTCCAAACTTGTTATTAGCTAGTCTAATATGGTTAAAACAGGGTTCCCACTCTTTTTCAGTGATCATTTTCCAGGACATTTTCAATTTTACAACAATGGGAATAAAAGACTGGGATTACACCCTAAAGTAATATATTGCTCTCTAAGTCTTTAAAAGGTTTATTGCCATGACTTAACTATAAAATCAGTTTTTAATATGAGCTCTTAATCATACATTATGACTATGGAAGATTGTTTCCGTTGAAATAAAAAAAAGGTAATTGCAACTTTTACTTTTTATCTCGCTATTCTGACTTTTTTTTCTCGCAATTGCGAGTTTACATAATTGTGATTTGATATTCGCAATTGCAAGATATAAAGTCAGAATTGCGTGACAGAAAGTCAGAATGTAAACTCGCAATTGACTTTTTTTATTTATTATTCAGTGGCGGAAACAAGATTCCATACTTTATTTTCATTACTTAACTACTGATGCACACTTTTGGCAATTTTTTGGCAGTACGTTTTGGAAGATCATTCTCTTTGCAAGGTGGACTTTTCAGGGTAAGAGATGGACTAAAAATAAACTTTAACACCTTACAAATTCAGATAAATAAAAAAGATAAATTCTTCAGACAGTGGTACAAGAGGATGTTGTGCTGGTCCTTTATGAGTCACTCTCAATCTGTCTGTCTATAAAGCCTATAAAATTGTATTTTACTACAATTCAGTATGTTTTTCAGGATTCTTCACCTAATCTAAGTCTCTGAGATCCTGACACCTCACACTTCTGGAAAATGGGTTTCTGATGGTTTCACACTTAATTCTTCACTGAGCAGTCCAGTGGTCATGCCTTAGCTGCAATTTCTAGTATTGCATTAATATTGCATCCTTCTTGTGGGTATTTAATAATGTTTGACCTTTCAGTCTGAGATAAATCTCTTTTTGGCTAATTTTATCATCTTTTAGCTCTTTGGTCTCTAAAGAAAAAAAACAAGAACTTTTTAAAAAATAATTTCCCAGGACAACTACAAGACTTTCCAGGACGGGACAATTTGTCATCAATTTTCCATGTTTTCAAGGTTTTCCAGGACGAGTTTAAACCAGTTAATGACCAGCTAGGACCATCTTAGGCCAACAACAAACCAGTTACCAGTTTAAGGTGGCTTTTTGATCAGAGCATCCTAAAATATTGAAAATTAAAATAACCATTTGCTCTGTTTCTTTTGGGTAATTTCTATAATTATTCAATTAAAAATTGATTGAGTTTGAGAAATAACCCGGGTGTTGCAAAACAATGTTAATTTCTTCATTTTCCCCATCAACAAGCTATAGAAAATCATTTCAGAGATACAATGTCTGGTTCAAGCAACTGTCTCATCCATGACAGCCCTGCTTTCATTTGCCTACTGGAAGCCTTTCTTTCTTCCAAATGTGTGACGCCATGACCATTCAATACGCAATGCTCTTTTCACACCGTCAGCGCAGAACTCATTTTCACTCTACCCTGACATTAAAGTCAAGCTTAAATAGAAATCATAGTCTATAGCAAGTTTCACTCACTAATGAGAAAAGAATTCAAGTTTTCCTCACCCTCAGCACTTGCTAATGCCTTTTTAAAAAATGAGCTCTCAAATTTCATTTAACTGGTGCTAATGCCCAAAATAAGAAAGCCGTGGAACTTTCTTTAGCCTCTTGAGATCTTGAAAATGACTACAACAGGGGCATATAGAATAATAGAATCAATGCAAATGACCTTAAAAACAGCAAGGTGTGAATTAAAACAATGTTCAATGTTCAATGACTTAATGTGACTAAATGATAACGTCTCACTGGTGCCAGATTAATCTCTGGCTGTAACGGTGAACAGTGTGGGATTATCCACATTAACCGCAGCAGCTGTCTATCTCTTCACATTTAGTCCAGTCTGAAACGTTGCCACAGATCTCAAGGAATCCATAACATGTGAAGTCTCCATATCCATTCTAGCCATTGTGTCTGGAATGTGAGGGGTTTTCCACTCTACTGCCCATCAAACTCCTGAGAACTTGGTGACCAACTGTGTATTTCTTCCTAACAGAAGCCACTCAACCTTGTCTCTAAAAAGTACTAATAATCCTATACACATTCCGAGCAAACAATGTCACCCATGTTAAGTTGAATTAACTAAAAATTGAATTAAATATGGATTTATTATTTATTTGGAAGCCCCAACAAAGTACAAACTGTACAAGGTGTAATTACATGCAAAACCGTTTTTGAGATTACCACTTCGCCATAAAAAATCATGGTAATTATTTGTAATGGATTTAAGTAAAAAGTTATTTTTAAAAAATCATTTGAGAAAAACATTAAATAAACATTCAATCTTATTTTGTTTTATTTTAGAAGCATCAGTTAAAAATAACTGTTCATTATATCAAACATTCACTGCTTCCCAATAGAGGTAATATGGTGAAAATATTACTTAATGGTCAATAAAAACGCAGTTGCCTCACTGACTTTGTTTGCTAACAGATCTAACAGTGAATTCCTTACATTTTTTTAACTCTGCATAATGAAATCAATCTGAGTTTGAGACTGTTGAAATGTGTTGCTCAAACAATGATGTCTGTTGGAGAGATTAAACCAGACACGGACTCAAACTTGGTGCCAAGACAAACTCTCGTCCTCTCTACAGGAAGGAGGAGAATATAAAGTGAAAGGAGAGGTGAGAAGGGCTGTAAAATACTCGTATCCCTTTGTTTCACAGCTTTCTCATTCAAAAAGCCTCATTAGTATTTCAAGCAAGTGTGGAGGTTTCAGGGTTTAATTAAAATCTTAAAATGTAATAACTTGGGAAAGGTATAATTCTCTGCATTCAGTCCTTCCTCCTCAAGCGAGTTATATTTTCACTGTCCATTTCTCAAGCCTCTCAGTCCAAACGCTTTCTAATCATGTTCCACAGAGAAAGTCGCAGTGATGGATCATACTGGAAATCAGCCTACCGGAAAACACCTTCCCATGACTACCCTGACAAAGAAATGCTTGTTCACAAGCAGATGAAATAAGGTGATGAGCATGAGTGTCCCATCAAGCCCTCAATGGAAACCAAAGATTCTTAAGATCTCATAAGGCAAGGTCTATACTAGTCCAGTTACATTGGTTTTGGACTTTCGTCTACACTGAGATGCCATTTTGTCCCACAAAGACTTTGGATAAATTTGAAAACAGCATGGTCTGTGAAAATGTAGATATTTGAAAATGATGTTGCATATTCATGCGATTCATGTGACAAGAAACTTTTATAAAGCACTTGCAAACACTAGCGTTGACGAAGAGCCTTTTGAAATGAAAGCCCCATTTTCAAGGTGAATCCTGATTAAAATAGAGAATTTTCAAAGCTATAATTACAGACTAAATCAATAAAAACATGAGATCATAATTCTGGCACCTACAAACCTTAATCCGCTTCCCGTTCAGGCTAGTCATCTACACGTGCAGCTAGAATTGCTATATTATAAATAGCCATTCGGTGATACATCCGAACCATTTGCCATAGATCATTCAGCCACGTGTTTTCTGGTGCCGACAGCCTTTCAGGCCATTCACCAATGGCTGGCCTCCCAAATCTCATAAAATACATTTGGAAATCCCTAGGCTAAAATCTGGCTCAGAGAGATCAGCCTGAAACACAGGGGTGATTTTTTTTTTTAATAAAGCCCCTTTTTGAGAGGGCCCTTCTCCAATGATTCTCATCTTAAGACCATTAACAAGGGGTGGAGGAAGTCCTTCACCTCAATTATGCTTGATCTATTAATCATTACCTGCTTGCGGCTGAGTGCAGGCGGGCTGACCTTCGAGCAATGTGGAATCAGAGGCACACCGGGCCTCCTCCTTACACAAACAGCCAGAATAAAAGGGAAGTGCTCCCAAAGACCTGCTACTCTCATTCCCAAACCTGCCACACACACAATCCAGAGCATTTGACTGGATGACCTGCACTCTCATTATCACGAATGACCGCCAGCACTGGACCTTCTGTCCTCAGGCTAAAGCTCAACTTGAACTGGGCCTCTTGAACCAGCTTACCCTCATGACAGGAAGAAAACTGAGGGACGGCTCAGAAGAAAAGTGAAAAAATGAAAATAATCTGTTGCTTTTCATTGATGCAAAAATGGGGAAGGAATTATTTTGGCATCCAGTGGAGTGGATCTGAAATAATAGAATAATAGAAATAATGTGAGTGGCGGTGAAGCGAAGCAACTGACGCTGCAGGTCACATGAGTGTAACAACATGTCAGATGTAGTACAACCGAATTTCATTCATACTACACGCATTCATACTGTATAAAACATACATTTTTAAGGGTCGTGAAGTAAGTTTTAAACCAAATGTAGTACCTACTATACATAGCGTCAGTGATTCAGAACAGGTTCACTTCAATTAACAGATTCACAAAAAGGAATGCAACTTCTCAATGCTACTATCAGTTGAGCTTCTTCAGCCTTTCATTCTCTTTGAACTTGAGAAAGAAGTATATTTCATCACTTCTTCCTCAAGTTCAAAAGCTGCTGCAATACTTAACACATGAAGCCATGCCATTTTTTTTCTTCCCAACTTTATTTTGCTTTCCAGCTATTCCTTTTTATAGTTAGTCTGACTTAATTCACCCTATTCAAAGGATCAGAAATGCAAGAGATCACAGCGGTGGTTTAAACAGGTCCATTTTGGTTTACCCGATTATCTTAAAGCACAATGCAAGCTTCCACTATTGTGCAGCTTGGCATTTAATAAATTAGCATCCATATTTGCAAACAAAGTCAGAGAAACACTGAAACCCAGCATGTTCGCACATGTCAACTTCAGAGTAAGGAGAACATTTGATTTGTTGATTTAACAAACAACGCCAAAATCTCTACTCTTAAGATACATCCACTGGACTTCTGAACATACAAATGGAATTATGGAATAAAACAGGAGTTAAAAGATTAGTTCACTCAAAAAAAAAAATCATTTACTCACCCTCATGTCATTCCAAACTTGTATGACTTTCTTTTTTTTTTAAGTTCAGCTCTATTCCATTCAATGAAAGTGGATGGTGAACAGAGTCTGTCAAGCTCCAAAAGGACAAAAAAAATCCTAACACTATCCGTATATCTACATAAAACTATCCATACTGGTCCATATGACTTCAGACGACTTGGAATAAAGCACACATGATAGTTTGTGTGGGGAACAAGCTGAAATGTATGTTATTATTCACTGATAATCTTACTTGTCAGCCTTGGTCACTATTCACTTTCATTGTACAGAAAACAGCAGCTCAGACATTATTCTAAACATTTTGTGTAAAGTTGTACAGAAGATGTATTTTTGCTCTATGAACTTCTTCACCCAAAGTTTTTTTTTGTTTTTTTTACATAACCCAAGTGGGTCTGTTTCCGAGATGAGCAAGCGAGAACTCAACGCCTCTAGGCCTCTCCTCTAAGCGTTCCAGTCTACACTTGTATCAAGAATTTCTTGTTGCGTTCTCTTGTTATCACATTTCACCCTCCCAATCTTTTCATTACAAACAACATTTTTTCTCCCCTTAAGAAAACTTTGGCTTTGACGGCAGTATTCTCAACTTTAGCTTGGAATCTCTTCATTTCTCAGTGCTATCTAACCTGTCAGAGGTGAGGAGAGAGGTTAGGATACACTCGGCAGGCTGGCAGGTACGATCTTGTTTTTTCCACCACACACACTCTTTTTTTGCTGTAGGTCTAAAACATGGATACTAAGCAGTGAAGGAAAAAAAAATAAACTCTTCACTAAAAGGTCATGCATTATTAAATAATTGATGGATAACATAAAATATTCCTAAATCAGTTTAGCCATCATTAGGCACCATTCCAAGTCACTCAGCCTTCAGGGCAGCACTTTTTTATTCAAGACCTGGTTTATAGTATACTTGCCTAACCATGTCAAAAGCAAGGTCAGAACCACTGTTTCTGAATGTTTTGAAGTACACAGTCTCTGTTTACAGACTCTGCAGTTTTGGAATTAGAATTCACAAGCTGCGTGTTTGACAAAACCGGTGGCCATTCTAAGCACAGCTGTTTGCTATTTGTGGCGTATACTTGAGCATCTTGTGTGTAAAACGAGATCCAATCCCATTACAATATAAAAAGAATCACATTTGTTAAATGAAGCACATGGTCTCTCATTAGCCAGAGCAGTGTTTATTTTCAGTGGCCTAACACTTAGCCCACCATGTGCAAATGCAAAATACGGTACTCTGCTAAATTGCCCCCTTATCAAACCTTTTAAGATTTTAGCAGGCTCTAAAAAAGACAGTCTTCTACTCAGCAATGGCTTGTGCCAAAAAACACTAAAAAGCAGAGAGCTAAGAAAAAAAGAAGAAAGGGGACATTTTGTGCCCTCAAGGAACACCGTTCCAATTTATGCTTGATTCTATTAAACACTAGAAACCAATGAGGACTCATGAACTATGTAGTCTCAGAGGACCTGATGTATATTGGACACAAATATTGCGGGCATCTACCAAAGTCTAATTTGATTGGCTAACTTCAGGTATAGTTCACCCAAAAATGAAAATTCTGTCAGAAACAGAAGCTCAACTGTACTTGGTGACATGCGAGAACAAATTTCATTGTTTCACGCAAGAACAGACTTTACTGGTTCTCACGCGTCAAGCAAACACGTTGAAGCTTCCGTAGACCATGTTTGATGTGCTCTATGTGTATTCACTGGTCAGTGTTTGTGAAGAAAAGCCTAATTTAAATCTGATTATCATATAAAGTGATGGTGTCTCTTCAGAAGGCTTGCATTAAACTGTTATATTCATATAGTTTTCTTTTAAAACGTCTTTATGAACTTTTTGAAGCCACAAGGTTTTGGTGGAATAGGCTTTCAATGGAGGAACAGAAAACTCTCAGGTTTCATTAAAAATATAGATGAACGAAAGCCTTATGGGAATGACACAAGGGCGAGTAACTGATGACAGAATTTTCATTTTGGGGTGAACTAACCCCTTAACTCAACTTCAAAAAGATGTACAGGGTTTTTACCACTCCTTCTGAAAGCAGTTTACAAGGAACCATATTGCTAAAATCAGAACTGATCTAGATTTTCCCAAATTTGCCCAGCTTGTGGCAAAAAATCTGAGAAAAACACTCAAGAATATTTAGTTTACTTTCTATATAGTGCTTTAAACACAATTCTTAAAGGATTAGTTCACTTCAGAATTAAAATTTCCTTATAATTTACTCATCCCCATGTCATCCAAGATGTTTATGTCTTTCTTTTTTTGGTTGAAAAGAAATTATGGTTTTTGATGAAAACGTTACAGGATTTTTCTCAATATAGTGGACTTCAACAGGGTAAACAGGTTGAAGGTCCAAATTGCAGTTTCCGTGCAGCTTCAAAAGGCTCTACACGATCCCAGCTGAGAAATAAGTGTCTTATCTAGCAAAACGATTGGTCATTTTCTAAAGAAAATAAAAATTTATATACTTTTTAACCACAAATGCTCATCTTGTACTGCTCTACGATGCCCCACACGATACATAACCACGTTGGAAAGGTCCCACGTGACGTAGGCGGAAGTACCGATCAAGTATCTACAAAGTGAACGTGCAAAGACTAAGTCAAACGGCCTTTACAAAAAAAGGAAAAACAACAATGTCAGATGATTTTGAAGTTGGAGAATAAAATGAGATGTTTTTCTCCCTACCGTGGTACTTCCACCGACATCACGTGTGACCTTTCCAACATGATTATGTAATGCGTTGCACATCGCAGAGCAGTGCAAGATGAGCATTTGTGGTTAAAAAGTATATACATTTTTTTTTTTTTTTTTTAGAAAATGACAGGTCATTTCGCTAGATAAAACCCTTATTCCTCGTCTGGGATTGAGTAAAGCCCTTTGAAGCTGCACTGAAACTGTAATTTGGACCTTCAACCCATTGTACCCCAGTGAAGTCCACTATATGGAGAAAAAGCCTGAAGGTTTTCCTTAAAAACCTTAATTTCTTTTCGACTGAAGAAAAAAAAAAGACAAACATCTTGGATGACATGGGGGTGAGTAAATTATAAGGAAATTTTAATTCTGAAATGAACTAATCCTTTAAGCAAACTTGTACATTTAACTATGTATTCTGAGTTATTCTAACTTTTGAAAGTCAATCAAGCAATTCTCCTATAAAAGTGGTTGTCTCTTGGCCAGAATAAGCTGCAAAGTGGGCAAGACTTTATGCTGAAATGCTATACTTTATGCTTTATGTCTACACAATACAATCTGCCATCCAGAGAGGATGCAGAGTGCCGATTTACAGAATCGATTGGACCTAAAAGAGTGATGTTAGTTTCAAATGCTTTGTTGTATCCCAGACTAATGTGTATTTTCTCTGCTTGTACAGATGCCAGCATTGTAGAGCACTAAAAAAAGATTAAACTACAGGCACTGTGGATTTACAAAATGGAAAAAAGAAACTCGCCGTTTATATTAGGAGGACAACCATACTTGACATTTACATTAATATAGCAAAAGCTCTTTGAAAGTCACAGTAGTTTGGACCACTGTCTGGTCTACTTTATACTATTTCTTCTTTCCCACAGAGACAAACTTTCCTCTGACAGTCTGGCTTGGGAAAGGTGGAAATTAGCAGCGAATGCCATCATAACACAGATGCAAGGGCCCTTGTGAGGGCCACATAGCTTGAAGCTATGCAGTTACGTTTTAGTATCTCCACTCCAACTCTATAAATGATTTCCCTCAGGGAAAGGCAGAGGTTTGGACTTTCACTCAGATTAGTCAAAGGCCCTGCAGGTGCTCAGTAGTGAACAGACACACCCTTAGAGAGCACTGACTGTCGGCGGCTGATGGCCAGTGACGGCGCACATGATATGCTTTGCTTTTAAGGCCCCGAGGCCCAAGAAATTCAATAAGAAAAGTTGAGGATAAAAGTGTAGAAAAGAATATTCATTTGGAAAGCCATGACTGCTGTATTAATATAATGTAAATGGTAAATGTAATGTCAAAAAACATGCACCGCTTCATTAGGTTGAATAAAGATGCAGTTAGAGCAGAAAACACCACCTGCTTTTGCAATCAGGAGCGCCGTCACCACCACAGGAGCTTTCTAACTCTCAAATCTCTATACCGCCAGCAGACATGAGTTACAGCCTTATGCTGAGTCAGGAAAGTGTTTTTACCTTCAACGCAGTGCTCTACCTCCTCCAAGTTGCGGAGAGTAATCCTCATCAGGCTTGAGTTGAGCATCAGTTCGTTCTTGTGGTTTGGCCACATGTACTCAGGGGCCAGGTTAACAAAGAAAATGCGGGTATCTCCGGTGGCCACCTGATTGTCACAAATATCGGGGTCCCCGAAGCCACCGATCATGACCTTGTTTCCTCCGTCCAGCAGCACCTCTCCGTTCACCATGGTCTTGCCTTTCAGGTAACGCCATACCCTGACCTTCAGACAGAGGAAAGACAACATGAGATTAAGAAAACACCATTTCCTGGAGATCAAGGTCACTCCTGCACATTCCAGAGCAGCCGGTCATCTACATCCGCATAAGACTCTTCAATTTAACTCTGCACCACACTTATTATACGTTTCTGACTCGTATATGCCTCAGTGGGGGTCCAAAAATGGGAGAAAAGTTGTGATGTCAAATGAATAAGAAATATTTAAAGAAATGTGAAACTCTGCACTATTCCTAGGTTACATATTAAATCCAAGAAAATTAACTCCTGGCGGTCGGATGTCCAATGATGAACAACAGGGTTTACCCAAACTTGTGGAGTTCAAGTGCTGCTGTCATTAAATCCAAAAGCTAAGAAATTCCTGTATATTTTTCAATTTAATTTACTGAAATTGTTATGCTCATATATTAGTCATTTTTAAAAATGCAAAAAAGCATTTGTCTCAGACTTTATAAGCTTTGCAGTGCCATACACACAATGTCCATCACACAATGAACTGATGGTAGGAAGAGATGCAATTTCAGATTACCCTTCTTTTCACACTTTTTATGTCCTAGTGATTAGCTTCTGCAAGACTTTGATATACGTTACTGCATTCAGTTACTTCTAACAAAGTAAGCCCATGATTACATGATAATTGAATATAATTGAACCCGAAGCACTAATAGAGCTTGAAAGGACATCAAGTCACTGCAAAGGCTGAGGTTCAGGTTGCTCATGTATGAAAGCTCAAATTACAGGTGGATCAAAGTAGGACTGTGCAGGTTGACATTTTTTCATTACCTGAGTAGAACCAATGTCCTCACATAAGGGAACAGTTTAACAAATATCCCTTTTATTTACAATCATATGCAATTTTATATTGGGAAGAGTGATTGCAGCTACTTACTAATGTTCATGAACAAGCAAAATTAGGTTCAAAAACTTAATGAGGTGCCCATCTAGACAGCATTTTACATGTTACCATGATATGCTGACAGTTTCTGACCAGGACAACTCAAATATTGGACTGGCAGCTTTTGTCTGTATGTCTAACAGGTGATATATATCACAGCACATTTGCAGAGTGACAACTGATTTTCAAGTAGAAGCTTAGACTTGCGATACGATGTTTTATTTAGTACATATTTACCTTTTTTACTTTCACTTTGATGCATGTGAAGAGTGGCTGGTGCGCAAAGTCTTACCTTACAGGAATAAGTGTTGTGCACTGGATCCATGTTCAAGATCTCCTCTACAGTCCCGGTTAAAACTATATTCGCCTCTTCTTCTCTTTTTTCCAGCTCCTTTTCTGAACAACTTCCATGACAACGCTGACTCAAAAGCACAAAAACAGCAGCAAATGACCAAACGGGCCAATAAAACGCCTTTTTGCGGAAAGAGCCCATGGTCAAAGCGAACGGATAAAAGAGAAAGTTCCGAACTCTTAATGCCCACGCCGGACGAGTTCTGCAGCAAGTTTGATGTAAATAATAATACGACCGCGCGCTGCTCTCGGTGTTCTTCAAACTTCACAGCGATCTGCGCTCATATCTGCGCTGAGTGAACGCGCGAGCATCAGCCGGCAGACAGAGAAGAATAGAGAGGAATGAGGAATGCCGCTGCTCACCCCCCTCGCGCGCACACTCGCTCTCTTTTCAGAATGACGCTCCTTTCACAGGGCATTTGCATGCAATCTGAATTGCTGATAAGAGCGACGGAGGGGGTGATTTGAAGCGCACGAGAGAGAAGCCGGTGTAAAACGCCACCCCTTGGAGAGATTGCGCCAATTCGGACAAATGAACCGCTCCACAGGATTTCAGATGGAGTGAACAGAAAGCTTTTTTAACTAAAAGTGATCTTTGCATTTACTCTCATATAAATATAGAGAGATGTTCCGTTTGTAGTCCCAAAAAACCCGAAAAAGAATTAGCATTTTCAAGCTATTGTTTTGATTTAAACGTGGTTTTATGAGAAAATCAAATCTGAAAATTGAGTTTATTATTATTTTAAGATAGTTTCACGTTTTAGCCTACAAGATAAATTACTTAAACACACTTTAAAAGTGATTTTTACAGCAGCTTTTAAAAAAGTTGCTAATAAGGTGCTATAGGGACTACATCAAGAGACCAATTCATCGAGGATGCAAACTCACATTCTTGTGGTAGTTGTAGTCCTTTCGTAGAAACCTGTTAGCAACTTACATTTTTCTAAAATACAGAGGCTGAAGAATTCAAATTTAAGGTAAGAAGGCGTGACGTGTGCTAAATTCATTATATATATATATTATATATATATATATATATATATATATATATATATATATATATATATATATATATATATATATATATTATATAATGTAAGAAAAAGATAAAAAAAAATAAAACAATAATAATAATAATAATAATAATATAGTAAGATTCTATATTGAGAAATAAGATGTATTAAATAAATTATAGGTAAATTTACTTTAAATATATTTTATTCAATTGTAATATTTAATACAACATAAGCTTAATATGTAATTATTTGCTGAGACTCCATGTAATTGTACAGTCAGTCTCAGTTGTTCATTTAAATTACTTGCTTACCACAAAATGTACACTGCAAAATGCACTGGAAAGTACAGTATCTCTCAAAAAAAGTAAAAACAGTTAACCTTGACACAACTTTCATCTTAACATATTGAAACACAGATGAGTAATAATGTTGCTAATATGAACATCATTCTGACACGCACAACCGATAAAAATCTAACTGTCGCTCCTAGTTCTAAACTGACAGTGCATAAATTTCCACCCTTTCAAAAGCTGTAATTTCACTACCCGTCCATCTATTCCTGGAAAATGACAGGGTGTGGAATCTGTGGTTGCACTGATATATTTGTAGAAATACTCTCATTTTAATGGCACCGTGTCCCGGTCCTTAATTCTTATACCACAATACCCAGAGATTTAGAAAGTTTATTTAAAATACATTTTGATTTGGGAAATGGTTACATTATTGGCAATTCGTGACAATGGCATGAATTATTACTTCAGACAGCTGCTCTATATAAGTAACTTGTAATACATCATTAACACGATCAACTTCACAAGGTTCTCTAAACTGATGTTTAACCACTTCCCTTCCAGGTTTAAACAGTTACATGGTCTTAACATCTGCTTGCTGAAATATTTAAGAAAGTCTGATTTGTGCCTTTAAGTTTTTATACAACCAATAAAACAAATCTCATCCTATTCGGCTTAGAGTGAAGTCCTACCCACCTACTCTCTCTCTCTCTCTCGTTCACTTTCCTGTAACATAATGAAGTCAGCCCACATAAAGCCCATTACAGTCAAGCTCATTTGAGAAATATTATTCAATCTGAAATATCACCCCAGTGAAATCACTCAGTATACTTTGAAACAAGTGTAGGAGTTTAACATTTGTGGAAAACTACTGCTGTACTTTACAATGCTAAGAAAATAATACAGCATATGGATTGATGTAAAAGCAAAAGACATGCACAGTAAGCCACAGACATCACTTTTGAAATTCAGGTAACATAAAACCATCAGCATGTCTGTCTTAGTTTCGAGGGCTTTTAACATCACAACAACAGCTCGCTCCTGCCCACAAATTTGCCACCTGTATCAAGTAAAAGTATTAAAGGGGTCATGAACTGTATTTTTCTTTTATTTTATAATGTTCTCTGAAGTCCACTTATGAAGTTATCAAAATTTTCACTTAAAAAAAGTGATGACAAAACAGATGTAGCTCACTGAAGCGTTTATTCAGGATGATAGCGAATAGCTTACATCAAAACAATAACAAAAGCAGCATTCACATGCTTTCTTCTATATCCTATTATCCAATGCATAAACCCCATAAATATTTTCCATTTTTAGTTGAAAATGGTGTCGTGTAAACAGCCCCTCTGATGTAATTGAAATTCTTCCAAAGTCTCTATATATACAAATGGGTCCTTGGCATAAAAAGGCCGTCCATGATGTGCAGATAAATCATTAGCATTAGCATAGCATTAGCTATGAATGCATGGTAAGCCTCTTTTAAAATAATTTGTAATCTATTAAATTAAAATCTACTAAAAACTATATACTGTATCTTTTTCTTTGATTATTTAAAAAAAAAAAAAAGATTCTTCAGTCTCTTCAGTCTTGTGAGTCCAGATCTTGTTTCTGATATTGCTACAGTTTGCTCCTAACTTCCTAGGGGTGTGTGTGTTGCAATGGCAATAACATCTGTCAGATGTCTATTTGTTTAATTTAGAGATATTTAAAAGCTTTGTGGGTTCTATTTTAATGCCACTCTTTACTTCCACTCCTAAGCATTACATTGTGTATTTTCGTAAAGAAGACTAGTGTAAGCCATAAAGAGATTTTGGCCAAGCATATGATTGTTCCCATGTGCGGTCTCTGACTCTTCCCTCTGTATGAAACAGCCTTGTGCAGACAATAAAATCACATCCTTATTTTTCTTTTCAATCCTTAAGTTCTCTCCAAACATCTCATGACCATTCTGACAACTAGCTTTTCCTGCCAGTGACTGCCAGAATCTCTTTGACGTGCCACCAAAGAACACCCCTGCAGTGCCAACAGCATGATAATGCCAGTCAACTCCTCACTAAGAAGATGTGTGACACTTGTATCACAGCAATATGCCCGTCAATGGCATGTCACTGCTACATTGAGCAAAAGCCATATGCAAACTTGCCTGAATATTCATAAAGGACTGCTTTCAATAAAACTATGCCCAGGTGGTTTGGACTGCATCACAATTACTAAGGGAAATCAGATATGAGCTCAGAGAGTCAAGAAAACCAAATGACAAAAACATGAAGTGATCTTAAAGGGTTAGTTCACCCAAAAATGAATATTCGGTCGTTAATTACTTTCATTCATCTTCGAAACACAAATGAAGATCTTTTTGATGAAATCTGAGAGCTTTCTGTCCCTTAGTTACGCAACTACCACTTGGATGCTTCAAAAAGTTAATAAAGAGATTGTAAAACTAACATATGAATTGTGCGGTTTAGCCCAAATTCTCTGAAGAGACTTTATATGATAAACAGATTGAATTTAGGAAGCGCAAACGTGCTGCGTAACACACAAGAATGAGCCTCTTTGGTTCTCGCACGTGTCAAGCGAACATGCTTGAGCTTCCGTTTACCACAACTGATGTGCAGGGTTGCCAGGTTTTCACAACAAAACCCACCCAATTACTATTTCAAACCAGCCCAAAACCAGCCCAAGCGTGTTTCAGGGGGGTAAACCGGTAAAAATCACGTTCCTCGGGTAAAATCCACATTTTGGGTGGGGTTCCCCTGGTAAAATTAGCATTCCAGGGGCTAAATATCATGTTACCTGCATGGGAAAACTTGGAAACACCACTGATGTATGAGTTGATGAATGTTTATATGAATTAAAGCCTAAATTCAATCTGTTCATCATATAAAGTGATCAAATCTCTTCAAAAAATTTGGACTAAACCACTCAATTCATATGGATTAATTTTACAATTTCTTTATGAACTTTTTGAAGCATCAAAAAAAGAAGTGTCATCAAAAAGATCATTTGTGCTCTGAAGATGAAAGTCTTTCAAAAATGAAAATACTCGCTACTCAAGCTATTCCAAACCTGTATAGATTTCTTTGTTTTGCTGAACACAAAAGAATATTTGGAAGAATGTTTGTAACCAAGCAGATCTCGCCCCCCCCCCATTGACTATACCATAAAAATTTTTTTCCTACTATGGTAGTCAATGGGGGGGCGAGATCTGCTTGGTTACAAACATTCTTCCAAATATCTTCTTTTGTGTTCAGCAAAACAAAGAAATTTATACAGGTTTGGAACAACTTGAGAAAAATGATGAACAACAGAGAAAAACTGGGCATCATGACTGAGGATCACACGCAACAAACATGTACCTCGTTGATAGAATGCACATGACAAATTAAAACAATATGTGCTCTAAAATCAGCTCAAAATATCTGATATCCTCTGACTGGATGGAATCATAGTCTTAAAAAAACACCAAATATCTGCAGACTGACTCTGATTTTCAGCAACTAGTGTTGACGACTCCAGACTGTAAAAACTGCAAAAATCTGGGCAAAAGTTGTGTACTGTGTGTAGTATTCGAGCCTTTAGCAACACAATATGCAGAACAGGAATCAGAGCAAGGGCCAAAGTTGACCACTTTATTGGGATAAATGAAGCCACAGATCATTGAAAAGATGTTGTGCTTCTATCCTCTCACACAGAGCCAAGTACTGCAATCCAAACACCAAAAGAAAACAGAGCAAACACAACGATAGCAGCTTATGGCCAGATGTTGTTGTGCATGGAGGTGTCAAGTCTAAACAGGAAGCGGTTTCTCACACCTGGTGTAAGACTATTTGCTTGGCAGGAATTTCTCCCTCCATTATTTGCCTAGCAAATTGCCGCATTCAGTGCATCGAAACAAAAAGCCCAGCTCACGTCTTCTACGTTTGATTGGTTTGACAAGAGATGCAGTATTTTCTCTGGTCTCTCAGGGCATTAAACAAATAGACAAACACAGACCATCTGGATGCATTGTGGTCTGTAGTAAGTCTGGACCAGACTGACCATGTGGTCTGCACAAATCAAGTCTGAGGCTATGAAATACTAAAATACTACTTACTGTTCTGCCTGTTATTCTTTAAAAAATGTGAAACAGTATGTATTTGAAACAGTATGCATTATGCATACGTTTCAGAATGCATTATGCATTATAAATTTCAAACAGTAGCATGTATTGTCACACTTTGCTGCATGTTTAATTCAATGAGTCCATTTAAATAACTGCAAATAAAAATGGCAATTTTGCATGCAAAAACGTATAAAAAGGAGATATTAAAAATTGCAGCGGATATTACTTTTGTTCATTCATTAGGCTGGAAATGCAAGGTCAGGTTGAATGCATTGCATTGTGGACTTACTGATGATTTCACCAAATGTAATAGCCCAGGTATTTCATACAGATTTGCATACTGTGTACTGTATACATACTATATTACTTCAAATAGTATGAAGAGTATGGTAGCGTGCTGAACATGCTTTAGACTCTTTTCACCCATACATTTTACCACCCTCATGTACACACGCCTGCATTACTTCAACACAACCTTGATATATTGCCATCCACTTAACCTTGTAACATCTGCTTGTAAAGCTTTGCTCTGCTTAAAGCCCCTGAGTATCACAAATAAACACATTGACTGCCATTAGTTTCCATAATATATGTGCACATTAAAAGTTGTATTTTTTTTTTTAAGTTGTTTAAGTAAAAGGTTACTGAAATTCAAAAATCGATTCAAACGTTGTCGTTTGTTATTGCTGTGATCTGAGATGAGTGTCAGGTTGTCCTGCATCATCAGAGAAGTGGGCTGGGTGTGAAATCGCATACTCTCTTGAGTAGGTACTTATTTTGAATAATAATTGCATTGCAACCGCTAAAATGTATGTTCTATTATGAATGTGTTTAATCTGGATGCATTACATTCGCCATAATGTCATTATCATGTGACCTACCAGCATCAGTTGCGTTGCTTCACTTCTATTCACAAATCAAAGTAGAAATAGATCATCTAGGTACTTTTTGCTCACTCTATTATCAGTACTGTGAACTCAGACATACTTCTTTTGTCACATACTGTTTTTCCCATACTATAGATATAGTAGGAAAGTATACAGAATACGGATGCAGACGATCTTAACAATCGCTTGGATCACGTCAAACCATGCAAATTATTAAATTGTTATACTTTGTTCTCAAATTGTTAATGTTAACAACATCAGCATTGTGTGACTATGTGTATTAGTGTGTATTAGCATTACCTGTAGATTTCAATTTCTGTAGCCACTCTGCAGTCCTAAGTCTTTTACTTTTGTCTACGAGTGAATCTGCAGTTGTAACTGATGATTGTCCTTTGGACCTTTCTGGATTACAATCCACCATCAAAATGATACATTTAATTATTCCAGCTGTGGTGAGAAAAGGCTATAATTGATCCACCTCACATGTGATATAGCCTACTAGCCAGGACTCCTTTATGTAAACAAACGTGACAGAAGGACCCAAAGATGAATGGCTGCTTGCTCGAATTTCCCATGGAAACCCACCAGTACCACTCTTATTTGAAAACATTATTACAAGCTTACCGTTGTGAATCAGGCCAAAGTCCCTTTAAGACAAGTCATTTCACTCGGCGGCCATCTTTGAAACGCCTCTCGGGAATCCTGGGCATCGTGCCCTATCTCTTTGAATGGGGAAACATCAAATTCTTCGAAACTGTTCGCCAACCTTATGATTACATTTCATATTTGAAATCACCAATGAAATCTGACAACAGCTGTCTTATAAATGTTTTATCCAAACGCTCGAATCATGACAAAAAAAACATATTTTTTAGGCTGGATCAAGCTAATGCGCATGCGCAGACCTAAATGCGCGTCTCTTCTGCCATGTTTCAGAGGCGCGCGTCTGACTGTTTCTATAGAAACCGGTGCTTCTAACGGCTTGCTGCAGTGATGCGATGATTTTACCAGTCGGCGATTGGCTCTTATTTAGAAGGCGGGACTTATTCCGCCATATTGCGTGTTACACTTTCTCCCATTCAAAACAATACGAGTGACACGTCTTGTGTTATTCTATTGTCTTTGATCAGGCTAAGTTAAGGAGATAGTTTTGAACACTGACTGGTTGAAAAATTGATTTTGGATCATTTTTAACCCAAAAAAGTTACGGACTGCAGCTTTAAGTGCTGCACCCATCACCAAAAACACACACACAAACGCGGGACTGTACAATCCTGTTATCAGACTTTTTCAGACACCTGACTGTAACAACTATAGTTATAAGACCATCAGTATTTTAATTGGCAGAATTCAGATGCATAAAATGTATAAAGCTATATTTTTTATACGCGGTAGTCCAGGCAACAATCACAAATGAACGCCAGAGATGGCTGACAGCATAAAGACGCCCATCATTAGTAAACTGTCCAATTGAAATGAATATTTAAATGATGCAACTTCATTTTCTTCCTTTAATTTTTTTTAATACTTGAAGAAACATACAAAACATACAAAATAGCAAAAAACAAAAAACAAAAAACAAAACTAAAGACAAAGCTTAATACAATTCCAAGAAGTCCTTCTTCCTTTAAAATGTGTTCAAAAATGCAAAAGGAAGGCACATTTTCCCCACTTCCCCATATGCAGGGGTTAACTTGGGCAGGGGCCATAGGCTGAGCCCCGGCACATAGGCTTATGAGGGCTCGACATATGCTTGTCAGGGACTGCAGGACAAGTGGATTTTTTTAAATGAAAGAGAATTTTACTTGCCTGACCAGGTAAGTAGCTTGATTAAAATGTCAATAAAACACGAAACCAAAACGTAAGAATGATTAATTTAGCGGATTAGTCCACTTTTAAATACAATTTTCCTTATAATTTACTCACCCCCATGTCATCCAAGATGTTAATGTCTTTCTTTCTTTGGTCGAAAAGAAATTAAGGTTTTTGATGAAAACATTCCAGGATTATTCTCCTTATAGTGGACTTCGATGGTCTCTCCAAACGGTTGAAGGTCAAAATTACAGTTTCAGTGCAGCTTCAAAGGGCTTCAAAGGATTTCAGACGAGGAATAACGGTCTTATCTAACGAAACCATAGGTCATTTAAAAAAAAAAAAAAAAAAAATACAACTGTATATGCTTTATACTTACGGAAAAAAACGAAACTGGCGCCGCGTTCGTTCCGTAAGTAGAATAGGAAAGGCTTAAGACATTCAGCGTTTTGAAGAATGCGGAATGTGTTTATAAAGCATAAACAGTTGTATTTTTTTCGAAAATGACCTATGGTTTCGTTAGATAAGACCCTTATTCCTCGTCTGGTATAATTTAAAGCCCTTTGAAGCTGCACTGAAACTGTACATTTGACCACCGTTTGGAGGCCATTGAAGTCCATTATATGGAAAATAATCCTGGAATGTTTTGATCAAAAACCTTTTCGACTGACGAAAGAAAGACATGAACATCTTGGATGACATGGGGGTGAGTAAATTATCAGGAAATTTTTATTTAAAAGTGGACTAATCCTTTTATTGGCGATTGATAGTGGCAACTGGCGGTGATATTGCGCTGAAAGGGCTGAATTCCCGAATATCCTCGATTGAAATTTACACTAATTTCATACAACAGTTCAATAAATAAGTAGTTAATATTAATCACTTACGTTTTAGGTGCAATATTGCCTGTTTTTTGTTCTATTGTAGCAGAGAAAATAGTTCCAAACAGCAGCAGAACCAGTAGTGCATCTCACAGCTACACTCAGCCGTTTTGAATGATTCAGCGTTTTGAACGAATCGGTTGAGCGAGGATTCAATGGCCCAATCATAAACAACTGCTTCATTCTTGATTCAGCCATTTGAATGAATCGTTTGACTCAGTGGCTCACACATTAAGACGGGCACTTGCCGCCATCTACTGATGTTTAAAATATAAATTTCCCACCAACATTTCTTATTTATATATTCAAAAATATTTAAAGAATCTCATAACATTATTGAACGCAGTTGTACTTTTTCAGTCATTTAGGCTATTACTTACCCTCATGCCGTACTACACACCCGTAAAACCTTCGTTAATCTTCGGAACACAAAGACATTTTAGTTGAAATCCGATGGCTCCGTGAGGCCTCCATATGGAGCAATGACACTTCCTCTGTCAAGATCCATAAAGGTACTAAAAACATATTTAAATCGGTTCATGTGAGTACGGTGGTTCAATATTAATATTATAAAGCGACGAGAAAATTTTTGGTCCGCCAAAAAAAAATAAAAAATAACGAATTATTTAGTGATGGCCGATTTCAAAACACTGCTTCAGGAAGATTCGGAGCACAAATGAATCAGTGTATCGAATCTTGATTCAGATCGCGTGTCAAACTGCCAACGGCTGAAATCATGTGACTTTGGCGCTCCGAACAGCAGATTCGATACACTACTAAAATGCATATGCTCCGATGCTTTCTGAAGCATTGTTTTGAAATCGGCCATCATTAAATAAGTCATTATTTTGTTTTGTTTTTTTGGCGCACCAAAAATATTCTCGTCGCTTTATAATATTAATATTGAACCACTGTACTCACATGAACCGATTTAAATATGTTTTTAGTACCTTTATGGATCTTGAGAGCGGAAGTGTCATTGCTTCCTATGGAGGCTTCACTGAGCCATCAGATTTTAACTAAAATATCTTAATTTGTGGTCCGAAGATGAGTAAATGTCTTACGGGTGTGGAACGGCATGAGGGTGAGTAATAAATGACATTATTTTCATTTTTGAGTGAACTAACCCTTTCATTTATTATAGGTTGTTTATACCTAAAAACTACTAGCCTATTGTATATCAAGGAGAGATGATCTGTGCATGAGATCCTAATTATCAACAAAATGATATTATAATAATATCTACTCTCTTTAATTGGTCTAATTGTCTTTCATATCTGTTATGAGGACTTTGTTAAGATGGACTGGAGATTGTTTTGATAGGCAGACTCAGTGAGCAGTTATGGCATAAGTTAACTGTTAAAAATGTATTCTATGATGGTAAAATGTTCATTATGTCGCGTAAAAAAAAATTTCTCTACATCTGTTGTGGGTGTAATGTACATTCATGGATATGTGTGCTTCGTGATTTTGGGCTAATTGGTGTTTTTGTTTCTCCCATGTAATGATGCTGGCCATTTATCTTGTGAGTGCAGTGAGTCCTTGTAATGATTATCTGTTGTTTTTAAAGTGGCGAAGAGTAGAATGTTGTTGTTGTTGTTGTTGTTGTTGTTTCTATAGAGATTCTTTCTTTCTTTAGCTTCAAAACCTTGCTTCTTTTACAAATGTCTAATGTATGAATTAGAACTATATTGTTTTAATTCAATAAATAAATAATTAATTTGCAATATGAAATCAAAGATTAAGCAAAGTCATTTCCAATTGTGAACAGAGTATTTGAACTTTGTGTCCAATCAAGCTGTAATTATTTCAATTTGCTCAATATTTCTAGAACAATGCTATTACATTCATTATATTTCAAAAGTGTCATTACTCTACAGAATGCTGTTAAACACTGCTGGTGGTTGTTTTTAGTACACAAAATTAATTAAGTGAAAGTTTGAAAAGTATGTTTTGAGAAGGGCAGGAGTTGAACAAAATATACCTATAGACTGAGAGGCACCACCTCTCACTGCTCATCCCTATCTTGCATTAGTCTCTGAAAACTTGCTGCTTATGCTTCTATTTTTCTGAAAGGGCACCATTTTTCAGCCTACTATCAGCGGGGGGAGACATTTTGATTAGAGCTAATTTACAGTGGCGTGAGAGAGTGGAGTGGGCCCAGCGGACTCATTTCCTAATTGAGTGCACGCGTCTTGCTGGCTTGAACACTCCGTTAATAAATTGCTCCATAAAACTGATCTGAGCTCTAAATCACGTCTACTCTTCTCCTTGTGCTTTCTGCAAACCACTCAGGAAACATGGACATATAGCCTCTGCAGGCATTGACTCAGGGAAAAATATCTATCCATTTTACTATGACAAAGGTTGTGCTTAATGTACAGTGTAATGTTATAAATCATGATGTGCACTTTGATAGACTGACTCAACAATTCCAAATAGTGCTGTATGGGCACAGAGACAAGACAAACCACTTGGTGTGGGAAGGTTTGGAGTTTTGACAGTCAGTTTGAGCCCCTGTCCTTCAGAGTTCAGTTCTGTCCCTAATCAAACACAGCTTAATTTCAAGCAATCCTAAAGATTAAACTTAGATTTTTCTTGTTTGATTAAGGATGGATATAAACTCTGCAGGGCAGTGTCCCACCAGGGTGTTATCAGTGCTGTAGGTTATGCAGTTCCCATCAGTGATATAAGATAAGATCTGCTCCTGTCTTCCTTTTTTTTAGTCAGGCCTGGTTTAACAGACAGGGCTTAGATTAAGCCAGGAGTAGGCCTTAG
The DNA here is from genome assembly GCF_024489055.1 of Chanodichthys erythropterus. Taxonomy (NCBI): domain Eukaryota; kingdom Metazoa; phylum Chordata; class Actinopteri; order Cypriniformes; family Xenocyprididae; genus Chanodichthys; species Chanodichthys erythropterus. Next base: position 24,442,450 of record NC_090240.1, read on the forward strand.
TTAAATTAGGATATTTAAAGGGATAGTTCACCCAAAAATGAAATGAAAATTATCCCATTATTTACTCACCGTCAAGCCATCCTAGGTGTATATGACTATCTTCTTTCAGACGAACTCAATCAGAGATATATTTAAAAATATTCTGGCTCTTCCGAGCTTTATAATGGTAGTTTTTTTGAAGCCCAAAAAAAAATATAGCTGCGAGCAGCGATGGCGGGCCCAAGCCCGGTGGCACCGCCACCCCGGTGGCTTCAGGGCAACTGTGCACAGCGGGCAATAGGCACTTAAAACGGTTAAACATCAAAGGACTATGTCAAATTCACTCCACATTTACTGCACTACAAGGTGCCGTTATAGAGCCCCTCCTCCCTGCCCATTTTCAAAGGATTACATGTGCCAAGTTTTAACATTATTCTGATGAATTTTGAAGCAAATCAGGTAAAAATAAGAGGGTGATCTCAATGTATGCTGAAAGTGACACATTTTCTGCTTCCAGTTGGTGGCGCTATGACTTTGAATCACAATAGTCAAATCCATGTGATCAGCCTTGTACAACGAAGACTAAGCCAAAGTTTCATCAAAATCAATTAATGTATGCAGAAGTTATAACACTTTGTTTCCCTTTTCTTGCCATAAATTCGTTGCCTCGCCACGGCCAAACCGTTTGAGATATCCAAAATCCGTTTGCAATTAAACAACTTCAATGTGTTAGCAACAAGTTAAAAAAAGCTTGGTGTAAATTGGATAAACCCTGTAGGAGTAGTAGTATAAAATTCATAGCCTGTTTTTTCAAAAAATTAACATTCAAACCAAAATAGCTGACTTCCTGTTGGTCGGAGCTAATGAATGTAAATTAGAAAATTGTCCGGCTTGATGAGAATAATATGTGTACCGAGTTTGGTGACTGTAGGAAAACTAACCCCCCCACTTTTGTCAAAAGGTGGCGCTACTGAGCCCCTCCACCACGCCCATTTCTATGGCTTTGTCCATGTCTACTGGTTGACAATATTGATGTGTGTGTCGAGTTTCATGCAATTTGAAGCATGTTAAGAGCCTCAAAAACACTCAAGAATATTATTACAGTTTGACCTGTTGCCATGGCAACAATATTTCAAATATCAAAAATCCTGTCATAGGTCTACATCTGCTGTGTATTGACATTACACTGATGAAGTTTGAAGCAAATCAGGTAAAAATAAGAGGGTGATCTCAAAGCATTTTAAAAGTGATACACTTCTTGCTGCCATTTGGTGGCGCTATAACTTTGACTCACAATAGTTACATCCATGTGATCAGACTACTACAACCAACACACTCCTGAAGTTTCATAAACATCAATCAATGTATGCAGAAGTTATAACACATTTCCTGTTTCCCTTTTCTCGCCATAAATTCGTTGCCCTGCCACGGCCAAACCGTTTGAGATATCCAAAATCCGTTTGCAATTAAACAACTTCAATGTGTTCGCAACAAGTTAAAAAAAGCTTGGTGTAAATTGGATAAACCCTGTAGGAGTAGTAGTATAAAATTCATAGCCTGTTTTTTCAAAAAATTAACATTCAAACCAAAATAGCTGACTTCCTGTTGGTCGGAGCTAATGAATGTAAATTAGAAAATTGTCCGGCTTGATGAGAATAATATGTGTACCGAGTTTGGTGACTGTAGGAAAAACTAACCCCCACTTTTGTCAAAAGGTGGCGCTACTGAGCCCCTCCACCACGCCCATTTCTATGGCTTTGTCCATGTCTACTGGTTGACAATATTGATGTGTGTGTCGAGTTTCATGCAATTTGAAGCATGTTAAGAGCATCAAAAACACTCAAGAATATTATTACAGTTTGACCTGTCGCCATGGCAACAATATTTCAAATATCAAAAATCCTGTCATAGGTCTACATCTGCTGTGTATTGACATTACACTGATGAAGTTTGAAGCAAATCAGGTAAAAATAAGAGGGTGATCTCAAAACATTTCAAAAAGTGATACACTTCCTGCTGCCAGTTGGTGGCGCTATAACTTTGACTCACAATAGTCACATCCATGTGATCAGACTCCTATAACGAACACACTCGTGAAGTTTCATAAAGATCAATATATGTATTAAGACGTTATAACACATTTCCTGTTTCCTTTTTCTCGCCATAAATTCGTTGCCTCGCCACGGCCAAACCGTTCGAGATATCAAAAATCCCCTGGCAATTTTTAATCATCAGTGTCTTGACTTCATGCTGACCGAGTTTGGTGGCGATCGGATTAATCGTCTAGGAGGAGTATATCAAATTCCAGAGCATGCGTTTTTCAAACAACCCTTAATAGCTGACTTCCTGTTGGCGTGGCGATTAACTTAGAGCGCGAAAGTTGTTCGGCCCGATGAGGTCTATATGTGTACCGAGTTTCATACTAATACGTGCAAGCATGTTTAATATATGGACCAAATTTTCAGACTTTTTTCAAGGGGGCGCTGTCGAGCCCCCCTGCCACGCCCGGGTACCAGCCTCTCCGGCGTCCTAATGGCCGCGGATTCCAATGTGTGTGCCAATTTTCAAGAGTTTTTGAGCATGTTAAGGCCCCCAAAAAGCCCCGGAAGACGGAAAAAAAAAAAAAAAAAAAAAAAAAAAAATAATAATAATAATCCTTAGAAGAACAAGAGGGCCCTGCGCGAATTTTCGCTTGGGCCCTAATAATCCTTAGAAGAACAAGAGGGCCCTGCGCGAATTTTCGCTTGGGCCCTAAATAATAATCCTTAGAAGAACAAGAGGGCCCTGCGCGAATTTTCGCTTGGGCCCTAATAATCCTTAGAAGAACAAGAGGGCCCTGCGCGAATTTTCGCTTGGGCCCTAATAATAATAATCCTTAGAAGAACAAGAGGGCCCTGCGCGAATTTTCGCTTGGGCCCTAATAATAATCCTTAGAAGAACAAGAGGGCCCTGCGCGAATTTTCGCTTGGGCCCTAATGAATTCATCCATTATAAAAAAAAAAAAAAAAAAAAAAGAATCCATACGGCTCCAAGGGGTTAATAAAGGCCTTTTGAAGCGAATCGATGCATTTTTATAATATAATAAAAATATCCATATTCAAATCTTTATAAATTAAAATAACTGGCTACTAGCGGACAACCGTACGCATACTGAGCAAGTTGACTTGCGTCAAATGAGTAACCCTCTGATGTGATGTATGACACAGACTTCTAATTTCTTACCGGTGTTTTGTTTTGCTCTATCCTCCGTGCTTCCATGTTTTTCAGTACATCATGCATCGGGTCAGAGGTCACTCTTCTGCTGCAAAACGATGCATACGGGTGTCTGCCAGAAGCTAGTTATTAGTTAATAAAGTTTAAAATATGGATATTTTTCTTACAAAAACCCAATGCTTTGCCTCAGAAGGCCTTTATTAACCCCCTGGAGCCGTATGGATTACTTTTATGATGGATTAATGCATTTTTGGTCTCATCTATACAGCCCGCTCCGCTAATGGGCCGTAGCGCTTCATTAGGTAATTGCAGAGACGCGGCCTGATGGAAATGATTTTTCTGACTGATTAGTGCTGACACCAGCTGGCCCTGTGATGGAGTAGATGTCCTCCTCAGACTTTTGTGTAAAGGTCAGATGATTTGCTTCGTCATGCAGTGACAGAAATGGTGAGGTGTTTATATGAAGCGCTCTGCCCAAATATGTTACTGTGTGCACCCATAACAGATGAAAACAGCAAGTTGCAACATGTTTATAGATGCAGAGGGAACAGTGAATCATGTCAACTTATATTAGCAGACATCTTTCAAATAATCGATTCCAGTAAAAATATCTAAACATCCTAATTTTTTTGAGAAAAATGTTTTCAGAGAATATACAAAAAAACAAAAACAAAAAAAATCTTAATTTAATCCATTTGTCTAATGTCTACACAAAATTCAATGTTAACTGTTCTGCATCTAGGTAAACAACAGCAATTTTTTTGTTTGTTTTTTATATATATCTTTCTGTATCATGAACTAAGATTTTATTTTATCATTTATTTATTATTATTATTATTTATTTATTTTTGCTGTTAGATTTATGATGAAAACTCAAGAAAAAGCTATTTGCCAGTGGGGAAAACGTTATTGTATTATATTGTACTCTAGTATATAGAAGTGTGATCATAGCAGAACATTTAAATCTGCGTTCATGTTACCGCTGGTCCCGTGAGAGCAGATGTCCTGTAGCTATAACTTATGAATAGGGTTGCAAAATTCCGGGGAATTTTCAATGCTGGAAACTTTCCATTGGGAATTAACGGGAATAAATGGGAATTAACGGGAATATATGGTAATTAACAGGAATTAATGGGAATAAACAGGGAATTTACAAGTTAGAAAAATTTACAAAATTACAAGTTAGCCTATAACAGGGTACTTAAATGTAATTGAAAAAAACATCTTGCAACATAATTTTGGTTAAAACAACCATATTTAATGCAATTTTAGTTTAATTTTTTACCATTCACATTCCTCACACAGCACACTACTTACTACAGGGCTATTGATACCCCCTGCTTGCAATGTGCTTCCCCCAGTCCAAAACAGGCGCATTTGATCAAAAATCTGGAAAAAACTCTAATATTGTGAAACATAACTACAATTTAAAATAATGGTATAATAATTGATATACATAAAAATATCATTTTATTTATTTCTGTGAACAAAGCTGAATTTTCAACATCATTTCTCCATCCTTCAGTGTCACATGATCCTTCAGATATCATTCTAACATGCTAAAACATTTGTTATTATTGTTGGAAACAAATCAGCAAAATTAGACTGATTTCTGAAGGAACATGTGACACTGAAATAAATAACACATAATTGCTGCAATAAAAATATATTTAATTTACATATTTACTAAATGAAAATTAATTAAATGCGAAAAATAAATAACTGTTATTTCATGTTATGACCAAACAAACTGTTTATATTTGTTTTTATATGATACATTTTATATAAATATTATACATTTCCCAAAATTTCCATTTAATTCCCGTAAATTCCCATAAATTCCCGTAAATTCCTGTTAAGTTTCCAAAATTCCCTAGGTTAAGTTCCCGTGGAAAGTTTCCGGAAAGTTTCTGGAAATTTACCGGAAACTTTCCGCCCCTTTGCAACCCTACCTATGAAACAACTTTTTTAGTTTTTTTGCAGTAGTTTCAGTTTCAACCACGCAGTATCATTATTTCTGTGTTACAATAATTCAAATAATCACAGAAGATCTGGATTAAACGTTTGTAGTTCATATTAAACTATATAGTTATATAAACACTGATGTACATTAGCAGTTAAAATAGAGAAAATAACATTTTGAAAGTAACTGGAGGCTTCAAATGGAGATGGTCAATTACACCAGTAGGCGGCGACAAGTAACTGTTAAAAAAATATTTGTCAGTGAATCATTCATTCAAGAGATTTGTTCAAAAACACTGATTCATCCAGTAATGAAACAAGTGAAGTCATTGAATCATTGACTCAAAACCAATTTTTTTAAAAAGAAAATAAATTAAATAGACTGCATCAATTAATATTTTGTCAGAACCTCTAGGAAATGACATGTTATTTTGTATAGTTGTCTATCTAGAATCATGATAGATAGATAGATAGATAGATAGATAGATAGATAGATAGATAGATAGATAGATAGATAGATAGATAGATAGATAGATAGATAGATAGATAGATAGATAGATAGATAGATAGATAGATAGATAGATAGATAGATAGATCATACAAAAATACTGATAAGAATCATTTGTTGCAGTGCATCTGTCTGTCTATCCATCAGGGCAGTAGCAGCCAGTTACAGCATGTTCCCTCCAAATGTCTACCGCTGCAGTGCTTTCTGAATGACACACAGTGCCCAGACCACAACGCCTGCAGCCCTGAATGTGTCAGCAGTAAAAAATGCCTCAGCTGTATCCGGGGCCCGTGCCACAGCATGGCCGGCGCTCAAAAGCGGCTGTTACACCTCTTGCCTTTGCCTTCTAATTTCCTTACTCAGCGTCAGTGAACCGCCAGCTATTCGTCTCAGCACTTCAGCACACAGAAGGGCCTAGAAGAGAATAGGGGAAATGTTCCTCCCTCTAATAATCCCCCTTTTCTTATCTTTATTCCACTCCTATACCTTCCATGCATCAGCTTCAGTGCACCTAACCCACAATCTGTCAATCAGCGCACACATTCAGGTGTTATAGACATTCCCGCAGTGCACCCACGACTTATGACTTATGGAAAAGAATTATGACTGCCTCTTTGTCATCCGGGTGACTGGTCTGGGATGCAGATGTAAATGTAGACTTTTAACTTGGAGGACATAAAAGTGTTTAAAAGTGTATAACCATATGGTCGCTTTTTAGTGAATCAAACACAGTTGAGTGCGACTTAAAGGGATAGTTCACTCAAAAAATACAATTCTGTCATTTACCCTCATGTTGTTTCAAATATGTATAACTTTCTTTCTATATAGATAAAATATATTTTGATACGTTTTTTTTTTTTTTTTGTTGTTGTTGTTGTTGTTATTTTGTCCATTCAGTAGAAGTCAGTGGTCACCTAAGCTGTCAAGTTTATTGTTATTTATGTATAGATAAGACCAATTATTGGACTGCATTTATGCTGGCCCTAAAAAGACTGTTAAAACTCTGTGTAAACCCACCTTTTATTAAGGCTGGATGGTACACTTATCTCCTGATTCGATACTATTACAATACTTGAGTGCTGATACGCTATTTATTACGATTTTTAAGAAAAAACTTTTTACGTTTTTTTTTACACTAAACCATGGGGAAAAGTTGAATAATACACTTGTAAGGACTGTAAATGATGTATAAGATGAGTCATATTTACACTTGACAATTTAGAGTTTTATTTCAGAAGCATCATACATTACAGTACAAAATTGAATAAATGATTCAATGGCACACATTTTTGTAACCAAACAGTTGTTGGGCCACATTGACTTCCATAGTATTTTTTTATTTTTTTTTTGGAAGTCAGTGGGGCCCATCATCTGTTTAGGATAATGTTATCCTAATGCTAATGTCCATTGGTGTGGATGCTAATAAAGTTCTTAGTATCTTTACAGTTAATGTTCTTGTTAATGTGATCTGGCCTTTATGGTGCAGCCTGGGAAACAGAACCAGTGGGAACTCAGTGGGTATCAAGTGATTACTTGGAATCATTGGTTCACAATCAGGAGGCAGGAGAATCTATAGTGTTTATTGTCACTGAAGTTTAAGCTGTTTAGGCTTAAAGATTTGATTTCAATTAATCTATTTCACTAACATGACTTTTCTGTTCATCCGCTACATTTATGATCTTCAGCATGGCAAAGTCTCAAGAAAAACTATTAAAGGTGCCCTAAATTGTTTTTTTACAAGATGTAATATAAGTCCTAGGTGTCACCTGAATGTGTCTGTGAAGTTTAAGCTCAAAATACCCCATAGATTTTTTATTTTTTATTTTTTTAACTGCCTGTTTTGGGGCATCATTAACTATGCACTGATTTTTTTCAGCACGGCCCCTTTAAGAGATGCGTTCCCTCTGCCACACAAGCTCTCGACTATATTACAGCGCATTTACAAAGTTCACACAGCTAATATAACCCTCAAATGGATCTTTACAAGATGTTCGTCATGCATGCTGTATGCATGCTTCGAATTATGTGAGTAAAGTATTTATTTAGATGGTTACGTTTGATTCTGTGTGAGTTTGAGGCTATGCTCTGTGGCTAAAGCTAACATTACACACTGTTGGAGAGATTTATAAAGAATGAAGTTGTGTTTATGAATTATACAGACTGCAAGTGTTTAAAAAATGAAAATAGCAACGACTCTCGTCTCCGTGAATACAGTAAGAAACGATGGTAACTTTAACCACATTTAACAGTATTAGCAACATGCTAACGAAACATTTAGAAAGACAATTTACAAATATCACTAAAAATATCATGGATCATGTCAGTTATTATTGCTCCATCTGCCATTTTTCGCTGTTGTTCTTGCTTGCTTACCTTGTCTGCACAGATCCAGATGTTAATACTACCTTTCCTTGTCTAATGCGTCGAATGGGCTGGTATTATGCAAATATTGGGGTCATACATATTAATGATCCCGACTGTTACGTAACAGTCGGTGTTATGTTGAGATCCGAGTGTTTTCCGGAAGTCTTTTAAACAAATGAGATTTACATAAGAAGGAGGAAACAATGGAGTTTGAAACTCTCTATGTCATTTCCATGTACTGAACTCTTGTTATTCAACTATGCCGAGGTAAATTCAAATTCTGATTCTAGGGCAACTTTAATCACTGGATTTGATTCATAACTTGTCAATTTGTGGTGACTGAATTGGATAATTAAAATCTTTCTCCTTTTTTTTCTGCATGCATACCAAAACATCAATTTCTACAGTTATTTGAGCAAGAAATAAAGGAAGGCAAATGAGTAAATGAACATGCCATACTGATTTGGCCTTGCCCCTTATCAGTAATAAGCTTTTTCTTCTATTACAATAATTCTTATGGAAAACACCAGAAGGGATCCTAAATGACTAAATGACTCCCTAATTCTATTACTATTGATTCTGTTTCATACCAATTACTTTTTCTCTGCTGGCATCACTGTAATGATTATTCACACTTTAAAATACAATGACACTTAAGACATTAATATTATAAGGATTTTTTAAGAAAAATAAATCAAATTTTATTGATGAAGAGTAAAAGTTTGAATCAGATGTTCATTGTTAAAATCATTTTATATGAGGCACACAAATGGCACCTCCCAGACTGGCAATTTCTGGTCAACTTTTAACAAAAACTTCATAAATGACAGGGAGAGAAAATGTTAGTTCAGTCATGCAAAAATGTTCAATGTAATGCACAATAATTTTAGCTTTCATTGTCCAAACATGGCTTCAAATGAGGGGAAAAGCTCTCAGGATGTTCCCTGTGCTGTCATGTTGTGATTTTCAGAAGAGTTCTGAATGACATAATGAATCTCTGACAGACAGTCAGAGATTATACACCTCTGAAAACCAATATAAGGCAGTAATTTGTCAGTCTGAGAGCCAGGTAAAATGAGGCTCTTTAATTCAACCATCACACTACAGTACGTCAGATGCCATCTGTGCAGTATCACAAACCTGTCTGGCACTGACTGCAGGATGGCAGATTTGCTTTAGGGCTTCTTCGGAACTGGAGAGTATAAACATGGCAGCTAAGAGAGTTCCTGAGGTAAAACCTCAGAGAGCCCAGCAACAGAACTGCTTTCATTCCAAATCTGTAAAATCAAGACTTGTCTAAAACATATTTTGTAAACATAGTATGTGACTGTTCAACACTCAACATTCTTTGCTTCCACCTGCTGGTCAAAGGGGATCATTGCAGTTTTTATCCTTAAAGGGATATTTCCAAAAATAAAACATCTGTCATTTACTCACCCTCATGTTGCTCTTTTTTTCTGAATTTTTATATAATTACTTAAATAATAGATTTTTCTTTGTCTTTTTTTTTCATATAATGACTATGAAACAGGACTTAACTGGGTCTGTCAAGCTTCACAATTAAAGTCATATATTAGCAATGTTAAGGCTCTTCACATCAAAAGTGAAATGAAAAAGCCTCAAACTGAGGGAGATGCAAATTCACACCTGTACAGTAGAGGGCTCAAACAATAAAAGCTCAAACAAACCTTTTAGCTGTGCTGCCACTTTGGATCACAGAAGAATAGGACGCAGGAGAAGAAAGTTCAAGGCTGTGTCCAAAATCGCCCCTTATACCCTCATTCACTTTTTCTTTACATTAGTCCACTAATATAGTTCACTTGAGGGAGTGAAAGTGAAAACCAGTGAGCGAATTCAGACACTGAGTGTGACAGAAGGGCTTCTGCTTTTGCATAGTTTATGTTCGCTGTTTAATAATTATTTGAAACTTAGCAGACTCCAATAAGAGAAAAAGATTTATCTTAAACTCTGTCATGTATAAACCTTAATTAAACTATTTAAAGGTCCCGTTCTTCGTCATCCCATGTTTCAAACTTTAGTTAGTGTGTAATGTTGTTGTTAGAGTATAAATAAAATCTGTAAAATTTTAAAGCTCAAAGTTCAATGTCAAGCGAGATATTTTATTTAACAGAAGTCGCGTACATCGAACGGCCAGTTTGGACTACATCCCTCTACTTCCTTCTTTAATGACGTCACTATAACAGTTTTTGACTAACCTCCGCCCACAGGAATACACAAAAAAGGGGGCGTGGTCTTATTGCGCTCCCACAGAGAAAAGCAAGAGTTGCGTTTGTAGAGTGTGTTTGTCGCCGTGTCTTCGAAACGCTGTGATTTTCATCCTGCAGTCCAATCACCTTTGTTTGGCCTTCCCAGGGACGCTGTACTTAGAGATCAATGGTTACAATTTATGTTTAACTCACTTCCCGAAAATTATAATTGTGGTATCCTTACTGCAATAGTTACTGTTGGACTGCAGTGCACATAATGGCCACAAGAGGGGACTATGTTTATGTATATTGCTGTTTTCCGTATGAGGTACTCTTCTGAGTGAGTGCTAACATTGTACATTTTCTGTCGCTGCTTGTGGAGATTAAAGAGTTCAGTCTCTCGGGAATTATTGTCTTTTGTGTTCATTCGGCACAACACCACAATAATCCACATGTAAAACTATGTGCAGCACACGTTATGGTAAGAGGCGTGACCTTTCCGGGCAAGGTCCGGGCAAGCCACTCTATGGCTCTGGGTGCGCTAAGCTGCTGTCGAATCACAACACAGGAACCGCTGGCACAATCAGAACTCGTTATGTATTTCTGAAGGAGGGGCTTCATAGAACAAGGAAGTCATCAGCCCGTTTTTATGACAGTGGAAACAGCGGTATACAGATAAGTAAATTATGTGAAAAATACTGTGTTTTTTTACACGCGAAACATGAACACATGTTATATTGCACACTATAAACACAATCAAAGCTTCAAAAAAACCATGAAAAACGGGACCTTTAATAATAAATTAAAAAGGAATTTATACCTGTATGATATTACGCTGAAGCCACATTGGACCAGCGGTTTGGAAAGTGGATGGAGGATTTAGCTGTGGGCGCCATCTTCTGGTCAGACATGGGGATTCATTGGGCGTACAGCTGTCACAGTGCATTATAGGTATTCCCTAACCATTGAGCGTACATCAGTTGTACACTCGTTATTGTGGTGCATTGTGGATTTTAATGATTGCACTCCATAATGTTCAATGGTTTCGGACACCACTACAAAAGACTGTCCCCTCAAATGGTGCCCTATTTAAGGATATATAGGGAGCGATTTCGGACACTGCCCAACACTCTTTCTTCAGCAATAAAAAATAAAAAAAGAAACACAAATGTGAAGTTTGACTAAAGTCATCCTTGAATTGGATCATCAAAGGTCAGTAGCAAATACATTGGTTAATAAAGTGAGAATAAATACATAAAGTATATTTGTGCTATTTTAAATATTTAATTATTGAAATATTGCTTTAATAAACTCAGTTTCCCATTAAAATTGACAACAACAAAACACTGCCCTGCAGTGGTCATAGAGAACTTTGCTTGTAATCAAAGACTAATTAGAAAGTTGATCCAATTATCTGATAAATAACCAGTGCTAATGAAGCAAGTGTGTTTATAATGTGCAAATGTGTATAAAAGCCTGTGACTTGTTCAGAAAGCGTGACTGGCTAATTAAAAACACGATAAATTGAACATTTATAATTTCAATCAGTGGAGGGTGATTGACATAAAGGCATTACCTTAGACTTTGTTTTGTACTGTGTTTGTATTTGAAAATAAATCTTATTGAATCTCACACCTGGTGCATTTTAGTGTAATAATCAGTTCCATAATCAGTTTATTTGTTTTCAACATTACATTGTCAGATAAAGCCACTTCTCCACCTTCTCCCAATGTGAGTTCATTTTAACAATATTTCAACTCTGTAGTTCCAGCTTGATGGATTGAATGGCTGTCCTCTAATCTTGGCAGCAGGCTCAAATTAAATAGGAGCTTTATATCAAGTTGATGTCACTTAACATTAAGGGAGTGAAACGCTCAGGTGCGGGCAGAGATGACAACCAGTGGCAAGGTGCCAAATGCTGACAGTGACCTGAATGCAGAAGGAGTGAGGGAGAGGAAAAAATGACAAGCCCTTCAAAAATCCTTTTCACAATGTAGTTTTGATTTGTCTGCCAGCTTATGTACTCTGTGCATACTAAACAGCTCCTTGAAAGACCCAGAGCAGAGCTTGTGAAATGGGAAGTTCAAAATATCAGAGTTCAGAGATGAAGTGCGAGTTTTATGATGTGTGACTGAAGAACACAAAGTGTTTTGCATGCCCAGTGAAAGCAAAAACTTATTTATTTCTACAGTCATGCCATTACAAATTATACAGTTTATGCATAGGTTTCCTATGGTCATAGAAATCCTTAAAATGTCAAGGAATTTTAAAGTTGATTTCCATGACTAGAAAGGTGATGTATATAGTCAAATTTACATTTTTTGTCTCTAAAATATTGAACATTTTCACTTAAGTTGGATAAATGATTTCTTTAAAGATTTTAACGAAAGATTTTTTCAAAGTAAAAAGATGACTACAAAAGGCAGTCCATTAGCTGTCCATTTCTCTGGGAACCCTTGGTTACTGTTGGTTCACTTTGTCAACCACTTTCTACGAATCAGAAGAGGGCAGCAGAGATGCATTTTTGTTAAAGCTCACAGGCCAGCTTGACCATAACTGTCAAAATAAACACTTTCTTTGAGTATTTTGCCATGCTCTTTAATTATACATGTCTGAACAGATGCCACTGAAGCAAAAGTATTCTTGTCAAGATATCTCAGTAAAACTTTGTTAATGTCTTTGTTAAGTCATTTAACCTGTTTCTGAGCTTTGTAATTGAGTCTAACTTTCAAATGACATAATGAAACAATTATAAATGGGGAGTGAAGCTCAGAAAATGAGTATTATTAAAGGATGTCAAAAAGAGACACTTTTTTGAAGAATATCGGTTGCTCTGAAAGATCAAGAAGGATTGTAGTGGTTGTTCTTTTTCCATATAACGATGAATAGGAACTGAGTTCTTCAGGCTTAAAAATGAGACAAATGTATCATAAAAGTACTAATTGTTCATTATTCCATGTGTTTCGAAGCCATACATTTATCTCACTATCAAAAACTTTGACATGAATCCCAGCTCTCTTTGGTGCATTTATGAGAAAAAAACTAGCAATGACAAATTTGTGAATCATTCTTTTGAGTCGGGCTGATCCATATACTGACGCAATGATCCAATCGTAGGTTTTTAACAGCACACTGGAGAAGAAGATTATCAGTAACTTAAATTTCAGTTCCTCGCTCAAAGCTATTGGGTATAACTTCGGAAGACTTAGAATATAGCGTCACATTTATGATACTTTTATTGGGCTTAAAGCATCCTTTTGATGCTTGAAAATGATGCACTAATTAGCATGAAAAGAAAAATCTTACAAATTTTTTGTTCCACATTACAAACAGTCATACAAGTTTGGAACAACATGAGACTGATGACAAAATTTTAATTTCTAAGTGAACCAATCCCTTTAATTCAATATTTTATCTAAAATTTTACTCTTTGAATGCCTTATTTTAGGATCAAGCATGAAGGATTTGCTTTCTGTCAACGGATAAATTGGTTTTGTCTTCTAAGCACAAACAAGCAGTCTACTTTCAACAGCCCTGAAAAGCCGCAATGATTCACTGCATTTTGGAGACACAAACAAAACAACAACTTTTCAGAAATGTTTTATGTTCTTCGTCATGCTAATCTGCAGGCCCTCGTGTGAACATGAGTGGAAGAGAAGCAGATCCTGGACCTGTTGACCTATCTTCACATTCCGTCTTACCCAGTCTCAGACATCTTTGATGCCACAAAAACAAAGAGGGAGTGGCATCCATAAGCCTCTGGAATTTATGTGTAAACCCATACAGATGCCACTCCATCAGAGTCGCCATTCATGCGAGTGGTCAACTTTATATGGGAAGCTGAATAGAGAAGAATTTCAGGCAAGAAAATGGGAAATTTGTCTGGATCGTCAAAAGGAAAAGCGCTGCATACTTCTGCAAAAGACTTTGATGTCACACTAGATGATTGAGAGATGGGGAGGCATGGTTTGATTTAATTTGCCAAAGAATGGTTTGAAATGGGTGAGTAGTGAGGGGAGGAGGTAGTTTTATAAAAAAGTCAGTTCACAGAGAATGACAAAAAGAGCACATTTCAGCGAATGTATCAATCTGCCAGTAAGGAGCCCAAGAAAGAGGGAGTGCGGAGGTCTGAATGACGTGAGAGGCTGAGGAAGAGAAAGCAGGTTGTGAGAAAGCGCTCTGGTTGGCTCCTCTAAAGAAAAAGCCTCCTCTCTCCTGCTGGGCCCAGCTCGGCTCCTGTCCCTCGTCACAATGCGGGGCCTGCCGAGGCCCCCTGCCCCCTGACTGCCCTTGCTGCACTAGGAGAGCATTCCCAGCCTGGCTCCAGAGCCCCAGCATATGGAGGCCAGACTGAGGGGGTTGCTTTCCACTGCGGCCCCCCAGCAGCAGCTACACTGTCTGGCAGCAGTGTGGAGCCTACTCCTAGAGTGCCGGACATGCGATCTTACTGCAAGGGTCGGATCTTTACTGCAAGGGCGCACTAAAACTCTTGTCAAAGACAGCATGAAGAGTGAAAGAAACATGAAATATATTCGGCTCTCATTTTACTGAAGACTGGGGGTCTAGTTCAGACTGTCAAACAGTCTGTGTTTAGCTGAAGACGACAAGCTAGAAATACCATCAAATTGCCCCCCTACCTGTTATTAAGCTTCTGTACACAAAACTCCTGATGTGAATTTAAAATGCTTTGAACTGGGAGGGAAATCTTTAGCTTCTTTTGGATGGACTTTTCCATTTGGTTTTTAAATCATACTTTGATTTATTGATCAGATGAAGTACTTTGATTATATGAAATTACTTTTTCATGTAAAGAATTGTTCTGATATGTAAAATAGGCCAATTATATTTAAGCTTATAGAATATACTGAAATGATTATGTGGCCCCACATTAATAGTTGTTAAGCATTATAAATTGAAATAAATAAAATAAATGTTTTTCATGATATCAATGGCCCATTTTATTCCTTTATATATATATATATATATATAATTGTAATTTCTTTATTCCCAAGGTTCGTATTAGGCCTGCATATGTTAAATGATAAAGTTTTCCTCTGTGCATGATGTTCATTAGAAGCCCATTGATCTGGGTGAGAAATTTTGTTTATGTATTTTTTGTTTGTTTAATTTCATTCATTTATTGGGAATGAAATGTCTCACCAAATGTATATTAATATGTAATACTGTCCAATATTTTGTAATCAGTTATCACTAATAATAACAAATAATTGGTAATCATATTGGCCAAAATATTAATGTCATGCATCCCTAAAAATAAATTGATCAGAACAAATGTGTTACTTGTTTAAACTTTTAAATTTAAATTCACCAAGATTTAACTTGAGATTCTGCAAAATAAGAAACCATGGGGTGAGATGAAGTGGGGTCCAGCCAGGATCTAGTATCACTCTAAACGCCTTTTGTGTAATTGCAGTCAACAGCTGTCTCTAAACTATCTTCAAGTGTCCCTTTGAAGAATTTCACTGTAACTGTAATGCATTGGTTAATGGCTCCACAAAAACGGGCCACACACGCCGTCCCAACACAAGAGGTGCAATCTGTACAACCAAGCACACTTTACTCAGGAGAGCTGTGCTTCTTGGCCTGCCCTCAGCCCTTCAGCTCTGACATTAACTAATGTTGGTTCACTGCAGGAATATGCAGCCATTCTAATGCTAATGGCAGATTTAACCAGCTACTTATCCACAGTGTCTGAGCCTCTGTTCAACTTGATCTGCTGGGAAAAGCGAGCGGAGAAAATGAGAACGGGGAGGTGAGGCGAATAAAAGAGAGAAAGAAAGAACGAGAGAGCGAGGCAACAAAAAGTGGAGTGTGTGAAAAGTTATTGTTAAAGCACAGGCACAAGCAAGTTTCTTTACTTTGCCTTTGTGAATGCTAAAGAAACTGGTGGTCAGTATGAATGCTGCATGTATGCTTGTAATTATGGAACTACAGTAACACTTGTTTCATGGTTGGAAAACATGACCCACATGTGCAGTCAGCAAAGCCCTCTAGGAAGTGAGAACCCGGTTGAGAGTTTTACACTCTCTCAATGCAGAGCAGCAGAAAGGCCAGGTGGTCATTAAAACTGCTGTAATCCCCTTCATGAATAGATCACGGTTTCTCTCACTGTGAGGAAAGCTATGCATGAGCAGTACTGCAGAGAGAAAGAGAGAGAAGGGTAGTGTTTGATGCTGGGCCCCTAGGTCCTTTAGCACAGTGGCTGAACCGTGTTTCTGAGCGGATGTGTTAACAGTTTCAGGCTCAATGGAGGGAGAAATCCCCACAAAGAGAGGTGTACAAATATTGTGGGAAATCCTTCCACTCTTTAATATTTCATGAAGCTTCACAATCTATTCATTGGACTTCATTCCTTTGGAGGGGCCCTCATTCAGACTCACTCCACCGCCTCAATGGGCAGCTCTTAATTGAGTGCCCGCTCATTTTCCAGCTCCCTGGCAGATTGTTCCTGATGAAAAGACCCTGGCTCTTCATCCTCCTCCTCTTCTGCCCAAGAGTGGGAAGCAGAAACGAGGGCGCGCCTTGCTGGTGGTATGAGTAAGAGGGAGGGTTTGGGGGGAGGTGGATGAGAAATAAGAAGGAAAAAGTAAGGGAGATGACAAGCAAGAACATTCGAAAGATTGTGTATGTTGTGTGCCGAAAAGGCAAAGGTTGAGGGTTGTCCCTTATCCCAGGCAAGTTGCGGAACCCGTGCACTGAGAAAGCCAGTCAGTGCCAGCACAAGAGAAACTGCTGTTCAGAGTGAGGCCATGGGGCTGAGCAATGATTCGGTCAACTCATTTGGGCTCCCTGCTGCCTCTGCCTGACAGAGAGGCCTTTCAGCGGCGCTGACAGCACCTCAGAGAAATCCCCCATTTGCACCCTGGGAGCTCCGCATAGTCCAGTGTCAGCCCACACCGCAGCTTAAAACAGTCCGCAAGATAGATGCCGCTGTGCTAATCAGTCGTTTGTGTGCTATACGGACACCATGCTGGGAATCTCAAGATGCTGAAGAGCACTGAGCACCTTTTTGATCTTTTCAAGTGTTTGTTAGATCAACTGTTTATTTACCACACAGCGAGGCCCCTCTCTCATGCTGTACGTCTTAAATAGGCACAACAGTGAAGTAACCTTCACACTTGTTGCACCTGTTCCCAAGCAAGACAGAGTTTCATTGATAAAAAACAACAGACATCAAAGCAAATCTTGCAGACCTGCCAAGGTCTCACATTGTAGATCTTTGGTGAATTGTTGGTAGTCATGTAAATGAGACTCTGTGAGGTACACTCTCAGAAAAAAAAGGTACAAAAGCTGTCACTGGGACGGTAGGTACCCTTTTAAAAAAAGTTCTAATATATACCATTTAGGCACTCATATGTACACTTTTGGTACCAATATGTACCTTTAAGTTACTAATATGCACTCTTTAGGTACAAAGATGTACCTTTTGGAAGAGGTACTGCCCCAGTGACTGCTTTTGTACCTTTTTCTTCTGAGAGTGTAAAACAGAGCTGAAAGGAGTAGCTGAGTATGCAATGTAAAGATCGATATGCTTAAACCACAGTGACATTGATGACAACTCCCCACATGGGTTTAACATAGCACAATCTTGTAACCAAGACCAAGATGTGTGCAGTTCACACCATCAAATGAGTCAGACCTGGTCCCATGTGACAGGATCTGACTGTGAAAGTGTGACCTTGGGTGTTATCAGGATCCTGGATGTGTCCAGCTGCAGGCATGGCCTCTGATCCGATGATTAAAGGTTATCCGGTAAGAAAAGCTGAGCCTGGCATGCTCCAGCTGAGCCTGCTCATACTAACCCTGATGTGTGTCCAACAGGCTTAGAGCAACTCATGAGGGATGGAGGATGCCTGCAGAGAGGAGTCCAAGGGAGAGGAAAATCCAGCACTACCACCCCCTTCTGTCAGCCCTCACCTCCCCGCCATGCCTGGCTTGCTTCCGTGCTCCAACGCAAGGAACTCGGGGGCACATGCATAAAAAATTGATTTTTTTCAAGGATTTTTCTGTTTTAAGTTCCTGCCTTCCTGCCTTCCACATTAAAGGTTATCTTAGACAACACACTGACTTTTTCTGTGTGGAGTTTGCACATTCTCCCTGTGTCAGCGTGGGTTTCCTCCAGGTGCTCTGGTTTCCCCCACACAGTCCAAAGACATGCAGGTTAGATGGATTGGAAATGAGAAATTGGCTGTAGGAGTGTGTGTGATTGAGAGTGCCGGGTTGCGTCAGGAAGTGCATCCGGCGTAAAACATGTGCCACATCTAATGTGTGTGTGGATAATTCTGATGCACACTGCAAATGGGCGGGACTAATGCTAGGACAATATAGTGTACCAAACTATGTTTCCAAGGAGCAAATTGTAGGAATACCATTAATTAGCTTATATTAAAGGTATTCCTACAATTTGCTTATTGGAAACATAGAGACATATATAGGGAATATAGGGTAAATCAGTCCAGAATAACAGAAAACTCTTTTCAATGCATTGAAGTCATGATTTGGTTGTAGAATAATAATGAAAGGCTCTCAAGATCCAGTCTAAGTGGCATCCCATCTCCATGTCTAATCCTGAATTTTTTGATGATCTTCAAGCATGCACAGTCTAAGAACTTTAAAGAGCCTTAGGAATGTGACTTCAGATCCATTGCCTTGATCCAGAGAGCGATTAAATCCATCACAGGGCTTAATAAACTGCCACCAGCTTACCCTGTCCTCATCACTACCAAGACTACCAATGACAAGTGCACGGTACTCAGACAGCCTGGCCAGCTCAACTTTGCAGAAACTTTACAGGTGTATTCAGAGTCAAGAGCCCTGCATAGAGCTTAGTGAAGGCAGGGTCGAGCGCAGTAACATGATTGCACCTTGCTTGTTAACCTAACAAGCAGGTGATTAATTCTAGGAGCTAATCTTGTGGTACCCAAGTCGGGAGGAAATACCTCCGGTGGCCTAATCCGCCAGGCTTGGCCCAAGACACTCACTGCGCTACTCAGTAAGGCCCTTTGTGCTGGACAGGTATTAGCCAACAAGTGCGGGTCTGGCCTGCAAAGTTATCGGCTTGAGAGGAGGCCTGCCTCAAAGACCCGAGAAATTGAGAGGGAGGGGAGGAAGGAGGCCACTCTCATCAAGGGTTTCTCCTTTTTGTATTTGCTAGGCTTGCATTTTCTATCAGCTTGCAGTGGACATGAAAGAGTCTGGGTCTCAGAGTGACCTTTGTATCCCTTTACATCAGACAAAATCTGAATCTAAGCAGCCAGACTATTTGCTGTTCTGATTTTCAATGATGCGCATTTTCTCTCAGCAAGATTTTGCTCAAGTTAAGAAGAACTGTTTGAGAGTCAAGATGACCTTGTTCACTTTTTGTCCAGTAAGCCTTCGAATTAAAAAGGATTCTGCTGCAGAGTGTTTCAAGTGATGTTGAGTATGTCTTCTAAGATGGCTGCCTTGACCCACCCAGTTTGGTGTCCAATAAAAATGATACTGCTAAGTGGCAGCTTTCATGTTTGGAATATTTATATCCCCCAAAACCAAGCAGTGAGTGACATAAATAAACACAGTGGAGGTTCATCTTATCTGAGCTACAAAGGACATGAGTGTGCCACTGCCAAAGGCTGTAGTGAACTTTGACCTTACTGGGTCACAGAGAGCGTTTGTCCCTCCATAATTGGACAGAAGGGCCCTTTCGCTCTTCATTTAACCTTTTCTGACTGATTCTTTCTTCCCTAGTAGCCACAAAGCCCCTGGTCCTGACCCAGTTGTTCCTGGCATATCTTTCCTCCCCCAGCCCAGGCCTTTGAAAGCTGGAGAAAAGCTGGAGTGTGCTTGCCCTGCCAGGAACAATGGCAGAGTTAGTGACCCCTGACCTCAAGGGCTTTGAGATTTCTTCCTGGATCAGGAGCTGCCTTTCTCTATGGTTGGTTACTGCTCCGCAGCTCAGGAACAGAATGAGAGTAAACACTTGTTAAGAAGTGATTCTTCTTCGCCTTCATCCTTGCAGTCCCACCCCCCATCTCCCTTTTTTCTCTATCCTCTTTCTGTCTCCTTGGTTCTTTTGTGTCCATGTGTTAAAGTTAAGGCAGGTCCTCTCTTCTGGCAGCATCCTGACAGTCCATCACAAACACAATGTTCATCAGTCACAGAACACACACACTTAGTAACTCTATGTATTTACGACCAGGAAACTGCCAGAGATGTTGCCTTGCACTGCTTAAGTTTCTATATGGGAGGAAAAGGTACATTTATGCACGATTTAGAACTGACAAAATACAATAAATCCGTGTTAATGTACAAGATGTTGATGAGAAAATAATTTCAGAAATGTTGTTTTAAGGAATAATATTAAGAGTTAACTTTGAATATAGTTGGGTTTGTCTCTGACATGAGGCACAAAAAGTGCATTGGAAGAGAAAATTATTTTTTTCTGATTTATGTTTTCTTTACAAGTTATATTATCAATAAAACAATTTAAGTTGATAAGTTTAACTTTTCTCTCAAATTAAGTAAATTACATGAATTTCAGAATTCCTTTTGCTTTAATGGCAGCAGCACGGAAGCTCCATGAACTCCATTTATTAGTGACCTATATCAATAGTGCAGAATCTCATTTCTTTTATTCCAGAACATTTTTTTAATACATATATTTTTCCCAAAATGGGAATTCTTAAGCGTCCTGTAATCATTGGACTCTATCCCAATCCATTTGCAGTATTCAAAGACAATATCCTCCCTCCACCCCAGGAGGGCTGGTCGTCGAGGTGACCAGAGTGCCGTTCTCTCGCATGTCCAGATGCTGAGCATGAGGCTGTACAGCAGAACCAGGCTGAGAGAGGCCTGTGAAGGGTCTGTGAGTAGGCAGAAACATATGGGCTGAAAGAGGAGACCCACTGGGGCCGGCAGCTCCAGGGACCACGGGAGGCTTTGTGTTCGGCCCTGCCCTCCACACCACTTAATAGTGCAAAACAGCATTGTACAGTATTGTCAAGTGCTGCCTGTCTTTAGTGTGTGGACACCCATGAAAAGAAACCCTCTCCTGCCTTCTCTCTCACTTTCTTTTGCTCAGTAGGTGTTTTAGTGCTTCTCTTTTAACCCATTCTTTCTCGTCAAATCACCTCTTTGCTTCCTTTTGGCCTTTTTGTCCAGTTTTAAATGTCCTCTTGACTGATGACCAGAGAGGAACTAAGTGAACTGATTTGCATGTCTGCATTGTCTTAGCCATGTGTCTGTAAATTTGTGGGATAGTCTCACAATACACCAAAAATCTCAGCTTCTTTACCAGTTATGGAGCCTATAATAGCTGTTGTCTTCAGGAATTGTGGTCTGCTAAGGATGAATACCTACTCAAGAGGAGATTTCTGCAAAAAGCCATGGATTTCATTAGGGCTGGTTAAAAATATTGCTCTTCATTTGGTTCACAGAGAAGTTTTTGGTTTCTGTAAATATTGTATCTGTTAAATAAGTAGCAACTGAACTTCATTGTTTCAGCCCTTTTGATGATTTTTTTTAAAAAATAAATATTTTTGTAGAGATTTAGAAGTTTACAGCATTAGTCAGTTGAAAATTTCTTTCATAAACGAATTGGACATTGTATTTGAAATATGCCAAAATGAATCAGAATCAAATTTTGTTTTTGAACATAAATCGAATCAGGAAATCTGTATCAATATCCATGTATGTACCCGGTGATGTTCCATCAATATCTATCAATTGTTTATAGTTTTTTCACTACTATCGAAACACTTTTGCTCGTGCTACAACTTAATCAGTCTAGTTCTACATTGGTTTCGCTAACTGAAAACTTTTGCTTTTGCAGTGCAAAAGAACCAAATTACTGAGTGCACATTTAATTCATTAAATGTGAGAAGATTCATAAAGGAGCATTCTTTACGCCTGATCTATTTTCATTTGTGTTTTAAATAGACAAAGCAGTACACATCCCAATCTTGTCATTATATTACTTAGAGGTCAGCTGTTTGGAAAGATTACAGATATTATAAGGACACTGATTTACAGCTGAACGTGAGGTGACCTATCCCCTTTGAAGCTTCCTGTCTTGTTGGGCCTATTAAGCTGTCCCTGGCCCTATGAGGAATGAAATACAATCCCATTTAATTGACAGATATTCAAAACAGCTGGCTGGCTGCTTTTCACAATATGGCATGTCTGCACACTTTTACTTCTTTATAGTTCTGTGTCTGCAGTGTCACAGATGTGACCCTGTCTGCTATCGTAACCACACTGTTCTTTACACCCTTTTCTTCACAAATTCTTTCCGCCCCATTTCACCTGTCCGTGACACACCCTTTCGCCACACACATGGATAAGTGCACCCATTGCCACAGTAGTCGACCCTAAGTTTTCGTTAAGGCCCCTAGGTTTTCTTTGTTTTTCGATTTAACTGGTTTATATTAGCTTGAATGGCATGGCTTATCTGTTATTGTCTCTGCTTCATACAAACTAGCAAAGCATCTCATACACAAATTCTTATAAAACATTAAATGATTTAATCATTTTTCTTGAATAGTTACAATTTTGAATTTTATCAAAAATAAATTTTTTGGACTTTTTTGTAGTTTGAACAGACATGAAATCCAGTTTTTACAGTCCTGATATAAACCACATTCGTAGGTGGTTTGAAATCTAATTTAAATATTAATTTGGCAAAATAATTGTGTTCCTCCTCTTTTTTGTTTTTAATGCTGTAAAAAGAATTGTATGCTGTGATAAATATGTTTAGACCATACTGTCCTCAATGATGAAACATCCATCGCTAAAGCAAGGCTCAACACTAAGGATTTTTTTCTACTGGCCTGGTTGGGCCAGTGGTTAAAATTTTTACTTTCCCTGACTAAATTTTCACTGGCCCCACCACAAAAAAAATAATAAATAAATAAAATAAAATAGGTTTAGTTATTGTTTTAGTTGATTTTGATCCATGTAACCTTAATAAATAAGGCTACACCAAAAACTAATAGCCTAACTCATATACATTTTAAATATTGTTACAGACAGTCAGTAATAAAATAAGAACAAATAATCAATTACGAGCAGTAGCACAAATACATACAACAGAACAAACACATACAAATGAAATTTAGTTCTTTTCAGGTTTTTCATGTAGGTCTAAACTAGATTTTCAGATACAGAAATATCACTGCATAGTCACATGTACACATACCTTACAACACTCTGAAAAATAATGGGTTAAATACAACCCAAAATAGGTTCAATATGGACAAACCCAATGATTGGGTTGTTTTACCCCAGTGATTGGCCAACGTGCTGGGCAGTTTTATTTAACCCAACTATTGTTTAAAAATTACTATATGGCTAGCTTAGAATGAACCCAAAATAGGTTGGAAATTAAAAATCAGACACATAATTACTAGAGGCAACAATAATAAGCATTTTAATAAATTTAAAGGTGCCCTAGAACTTTTTTTAAAAGATGTAATATAAGTCTTAGGTGTCCCCTGAATGTGTCTGTGAAGTTTCAGCTCAAAATACCACATAGATTTTTTTTTAATTCATTTTTTAACTGCCTATTTTGGGGCATAATTAGAAATGAGCCGATTCAGGGTGTGTGGCCCTTTAAATCCCGTGCTCCACGCCCCAAGAGCTCGCGCTTGCCTTAAACAACATAAAAAAAATTCAAACAGCTAATATAACCCTCAAAATGGATCTTTACAAAGTGTTCGTCATGCAGCATGTCTAATCGTGTAAGTACAGTGTTTATTTTGATGTTTACATTGATTCTGAATGAGTTTGAGGCTATGCTCCGTGGCTAACGGCTAATGCTACACTGTTGGAGAGATTTATAAAGAATGAAGTTGTGTTTATGAATTATACAGACTGCAAGTGTTTAAAAATGAAAATAGCGACAGTCTTGTCTCCATGAATACAGTAAGAAACGATGGTACCTTTAACCACATTTAACAGTACATTAGCAACATGCTAACGAAACATTTAGAAAGACAATTTACAAATATCACTAAAAATATCATGTTATCATGAATCATGTCAGTTATTATCGCTCCATCTGCCATTGTTTGCTATTGTCCTTGCTTGCTTACTAAGTCTGATGATTCAGCTGTGTACATCCAGACGTTCTGCCCTTGTCTAATGCCTTTCATAATGTTGGGAACATGGGCTGGCATATGCAAATATTGGGGGCGTACACCCCGACTGTTACGTAACAGTCTGTGTTATGTTGAGATTCGCCTGTTCTTCTGAGGTCTTTTAAACAAATTAGATTTATATAAGAAGGAGGAAACAATGGGGTTTGAGACTCACTGTATGTCTTTTCCATGTACTGAACTCTTGTTATTCAACTATGCCGAGGTAAATTCAATTTTTGAATCTAGGGCACCTTTAATAAACATTTAACCCAACCACTGGGTTGAAGCAACCCAATTGCTGGGTTTGTCCATTTTCAATCCAACTTGGGTTGTTTTTAACCCAGCATTTTTAGAGAGAATTTGAATAGTCATTGCATTATAACTCTTTAGATATGGCAAAATCTGATTTAACCTAGGAAGAAAGCCATAAAACGCACTATATCCCATAACGCTCTGGATGCTTCAAAAACGCTCAAATACAAACATACCTCATCTCTCAAACACTGCGAGTGTCTCACACAGTATGTAATCCCTCCCTATAGTAGTACCCATATATTCATTTTCCCTGTAATGTACACAATGACTTCAGTGGCACTGGAATCTGGTAATGGTTAATCATCTGCCCTGCCACACTGGTTTTGTGATTACGCTTGAGAACACTGGGGTGCTAATGGAAGAGAGGCCGGGCAGGCCTGACCCTGTCATTACCTTAATGTGGGCCTGGGCTCTCCCGCCTTGCCTCCTGCCACCATCAAATGAGCTTCACACATGCTAATGCCAGCCCTTTGATTGTTGCGCTAAATGAAAATTAATTGATTCTCATTCAAGTCTTTTGTCAGCTCCCTGTTTTCTCCACCGTGTGCTCTTTCTTTTTGGACCTGGCCACTCAACAATACACACCGCAGCCTTCTCCCCAATGCATTCTAAAGCATGGAAATGTACTTGCTATTGCTATGCAGACTCCAGAGATACAAAAGAAAGCGAGTCGAGCAAATACAGCGTCTTGTCATTTGGTTATGTATGTGTGTCGCCCTTTGGTTAGCAATGCCCTACCTGTAGGTTCTTCAGATTCCCTTTTGTCTATGCTAACACGCTGTGAGGAGTATAGTACTTGGTGACAGAATGTGAAACTCTGTGGGTTGGTCTTCGGTCATAATGCGCAGTCCGTGGTGTCCTGATGGGACCACTTAATATGGAGAACAGTGAAACAAAAAACAAATTCCGTTATGTCTATGAATCATTTGCGCTCACATTGTCAACTGTTGCCAAGTATAAAGGATTCAAATTACGTTTTTGCACCAATAGAGCAGAAGCTTCTTTTACAAAAGTTCCTTGTGAGGCCTTTCTCTTCTCATGATGTGCCAAGGTCTTGCCAAAATGGACGAGAAATCTTAAAGGGGTAGTTCACGGAAAAATTTAAATTGTCATCATCTAACTTTCTTACTTCCGAAGTATGAAAAAAAAAAATAATTTTCTTGTTAATATAATGAAAGTGAACGAGGACTGGTGTTGTCAAGCTCCAAAATGAAAAAAAATCACGGTAAATATATTATTAAAGACTTGTGTTTTATATTTCTTGTCGTCTGAATTCATCTTTGTCAACTTTCTGTGAGGAACTTTTAAGTTGGTACTTGCTGGAAATCTTCACGAGAGAAGTAATAATCTTTACATCATTCTTTTGACTGAAATGAATCAGTTTATCTACAGTGCTGTGAAAAAGTATTTGCCCCCTTCCTGATTTTGTATTTTTTTGCATATATGACAAATATGCAGAAAATAAAAAATCAGGAAGAGGGCCAATACTTTTTCACAGCACTGTAGTTCACAAAACTGGTTATGAATGCAATGCGGCGCTCGAATTCAACTTAGCATTGAATTAGGACTTAAATTTCAGTCTGTTCCTAACACAAAGCTTGTCACGGTTTTCAGATGCATTGTTTCCTTCTTGTCACGTGTTCTTTGTTTTGACAGTTGTGCGCGTGTTGAGTGTGTGCGAGTGTGTTTGTGGGTGTGTCCAGGCCACGACAATCATCATTGGATCCAGCTGCCACTCATCACCTTCCCCACCTGATGCTCATTCAGTCACCCTTCAAATACTCACCTCATTCCCCCATCCATTGTCAGATCGTTGTTTGGTGTCCTGTCTTGTGGTGTCCGTTCATGACCGATATTCCTGTGTTCGTCGTTCCAGTTCCTGTTCTCTTCTTCGTGTCTTCGTTCACCGTCTGGATTGGATTATCACCGTCACCACGCTTCATCACACCAGCACCATCCACGCAGCGATCACCTCAGTTCCTGTTGTCTGCCACGCCTGCCTGTCTCAGACCATTATTGTCTATCCCCTTCAATATTATAATAAACGGAGTTAACTTGCACTTGCTTCCTGTGATTCATCATGACAGAACGATCTGACCAAGGAACGGAAGCAGCAAGCTCGTCACAGTCTACGCTGGAGGATTTTGTCAACGGTAGCATCCGCCGCATGGAGTCGCAGGAGAGAGACCTGAACAAGACAGGTAGAGCAGTGCAGGCGTTGGCAGCGCAGGTGTCCGAGCTCACCCAGCAATTCCAGCTGTTTCGTGGTCCCGCTGCGCCACCCACACCGCCTGTTCGCTCACCATCACCCGAGGCGCCCCCAGTTTGGAACCACGTCTTCCGATCCCGGAGTCTTATGGAGGTGAACCCAAATATTGCAGAGCGTTTCTCACACGCTGTTCTATGTACTTTGCTTTGCAGCCACGGACTTTCAGTACGGAGCAGAGTAAAGTGGCGTTTGTTCTCACCCTTCTGACGGGGAGGGCAGCCCTCTGGGGAACGGCAGTGTGGGAGAACCAGGACATCTGCTGCACCTCGTTCCAGGCACTTTCGGCTGAGATGAGAGGAGTGTTCGATCGATCGGTCGCGGGGAAAGAAGCCGCTAGACAACTAGCTGAACTGCACCAAGGAGAGAAGTCGGTGTCTGATTATTCCATCGAATTTCGCACACTTGCAGCTGAGTGCCATTGGAACGAGGAAGCGCAGTGGGACATGTTCCTGCATGGGCTGGCTGATCGCGTCCAGCGGGAGATCTACGCGCTGGACCTCCCCCGACTTTCAATGGACTCGTGGATTTGGCACTTCGGGTGGACGCTCGGCTGACCAGGGCCGAGCAGCGTGACCCGATTCTAAGGAACACGGAGTATTTGAGGTCCAGCAGCGGGGACGCGGTCAGCCCAGCTCAAGATCCCGAGCCCATGCAGGTGGGTCGAGCTCGGCTTTCCCGGGAGGAGCGGGAAAGGCGGAGGTCCCAAGGACTGTGCCTATATTGTGGTAGACCTGGACATGTTGCGTATAGTTGTCCGTTAAAAAGGGCTAACCCGGCAGTAAATTTGAGGCTACTGTCGGGTGGGATCTCCGCCGGGAAGTCCTCAACCACCTCCACCCTCCTCCCGGTGAGACTGGGGTGGTCCACTCACGTTCACCAGTGTCGTGCACTTCTGGACTCGGGGGCAGAGGGTAATTTTCTGGACAGAGCTCTTGCTAACAAGCTTCACATCCCACTCAAACCCCTCTCCGACAGGATTACAGTTCACGCACTCAATGGACAACGCCTACCCACCATTTCGCACATCACAGATGACATCACCATGACCATCGCCGGCAACCATTCAGAACTCACCTCATTTTTTGTTTTTGATTCCCCCAACTCTCCGGTTGTACTTGGTCACCCCTGGCTCACGAAACACAATCCCCGGGTAGACTGGATCCAGAACTCCATCGTGGCCTGGAGCGAAAGCTGTCATAAGTCTTGTCTCGTTTCTGCCTGTTCGTCTGTCTCTGGTTCTGTGTTGCAGGAGGAAGCGGTGGATCTGTCTAACGTGCCTGTCGAGTACCACGACCTGAAGGAGGTGTTCAGTAAGTCCAGGGCTGCTTCTCTCCCTCCGCATCGTCCCTATGACTGTGCTATAGATTTATTACCAGGTAAATCTCCGCCTAAGGGCAAGTTATATTCACTTTCAGTTCCTGAAAGAGAGGCTATGGAGAAATATATTTCTGATTCACTAGCAACCGGGTTTATTCGCCATTCCTCTTCTCCAGCGGGGGCGGGATTCTTTTTTGTGGGGAAAAAGGATGGATCTCTGCGACCTTGTATTGATTACCGGGGGTTGAATAACATTACGGTAAAGAATACTTATCCTTTGCCGTTAATGTCTTCGGCCTTCGAGAGATTGCAGGGAGCCTCCGTTTTCACAAAATTGGATTTAAGAAATGCTTATCATTTGGTCCGCATCAGGGAGGGCGATGAATGGAAGACTGCTTTTAATACCCCTAGGGGGCACTTTGAATACTTGGTTATGCCGTTCGGGCTTTCCAACTCCCCAGCAGTCTTCCAGGCACTCGTCAATGACGTGCTGAGAGACATGGTCGATCAGTTCATATATGTCTACCTGGACGACATATTGATTTTTTCCTCGTCTCTCCAGGAGCATGTTCAGCACGTTCGACGAGTACTTCAGAGGTTGCTAGTGAATGGGCTTTTTGTCAAGGCGGAGAAATGCGTTTTTCATGCACAGTCTGTTCCTTTTCTAGGGTACATCGTGTCGACTGAGGGAGTGCGCATGGATCCTGAGAAAGTAAAGGCTGTGGTAGATTGGCCAAGTCCAGATTCCCGTAAGGCCCTACAGCGGTTTCTGGGGTTCGCCAATTTTACCGTCGGTTTATCCGCAACTTCAGCCAACTAGCCTCACCTCTGACTGCCTTGACCTCCCCCAGGACTACGTTCAGGTGGTCAGACGCAGCAGAGGCTGCGTTTGCCAAACTGAAGGCTCGCTTTGTTTCGGCCCCCATTCTTGTTGCCCCTGATCCATCACGGCAGTTTGTGGTGGAGGTCGACGCGTCAGAGGTGGGGGTAGGTGCAGTGTTGTCCCAGCGCTCTTCTTCAGACGATAAGATGCATCCCTGCGCGTTTTTGTCTCATCGTTTGTCTCCCGCCGAACGTAATTACGACATTGGTAACAGGGAGTTGCTGGCAGTCAAGTTGGCCTTGGAAGAGTGGCGTCACTGGTTAGAGGGTTCTGGGGTACCCTTTATAGTCTGGACCGATCACAAGAACCTGGAATATATTAGAACAGCCAAAAGATTGAACTCCAGGCAGGCTCGGTGGGCACTTTTTTTCGGACGTTTTGATTTTACCATCTCGTACCGCCCGGGTTCCAAAAACATCAAACCCGATTCTTTGTCACGTATTTTTGATCGTTCCGAACGCCCGTCTACTCCCGAGTGTATTTTACCTGAGACATTAGTGGTCTCCACTCTGACATGGGAGGTCGAAGAGAGAGTCAAAGCGGCTCTAGAAGGGGTAACGCCTCCGCCCGAGTGTCCACCTAACCGCTTATTTGTGCCGGAGGAACTACGGTCCAGAGTTATCCAGTGGGGTCATTGTTCCAATGTAGCGTGTCATCCAGGAGTCTGTCGAACTAAATTTTTAGTCAAGCAACGATTCTGGTGGCCCCGCATGGCTCGTGACGTTCGTGATTTTGTGTTGGCTTGTTCAGTCTGCGCTGTTGGTAAGACTTCCAATCGTGCTCCAGATGGGTTGCTCCAACCGCTGTCAGTCCCTTCGAGACCCTGGTCCCACATTTCGCTCGATTTTATCACCGCCCTCCCACCCTCCCAAGGGTATACGGTTGTTTTGACCGTAGTGGACCGGTTCTCGAAGGCAGCTCATTTTATCCCCTTGCCCAAATTACCATCAGCCAAGGAGACAGCGGTTACCGTCATTGACCACGTCTTTCGGCTTCATGGCCTCCCGGTAGACGTGGTCTCTGACAGGGGTCCCCAATTTGTATCCAAATTTTGGCAGGAGTTTTGTAGATTGCTGGGGGCGACTGTTAGTTTGTCCTCTGGGTTCCATCCCCAGAGCAATGGTCAGACTGAGAGAGCCAATCAAGATTTGGAGCGAACGTTACGATGTTTGGTCTCTAAGAATCCTTCCTCGTGGAGTCAGCAGCTCTCAATGGTGGAGTACGCCCACAATACGTTACCAGTGTCGTCCACGGGCCTTTCTCCGTTTGAGTGTAGCGTAGGTTACCAGCCACCAATCTTTCCCGGTCTGGAATCCGAAGTCGCGGTCCCCTCCGCACACGCCTTTGTCCAGAGGTGTCACCGTACCTGGACGAGAGCCCGTGAGACTCTCCTCCGGGTAAGGGAGCGCACCAAGGCCAAGGCCGATCGCCACCGGTCAAGGCCTCCCGTGTACGTCGTTGGTCAAAGAAGTGTGGCTTTCTACTAAGGATATTCCTCTCCGCTCCGTCTCTAACAAGCTTGCTCCTAAATTTATTGGTCCGTTCACTGTTACCAAGATTGTTAGCCCGGTAGCAGTCCGCCTCAAACTTCCTCCTGCGTACAGGAGGGTTCATTCCGTCTTCCATGTGTCCAAGATTAAGCCCGTTTTTCACTCGGCCATTAATCCGCCTGTTCCGGTTCCCCCACCGCCGCGACTCGTAGATGGGGAACCGTCTTATTCGGTTAATCGGATTCTGGACTCTAGGCGGAGGGGACGCGGATTTCAGTACTTGGTGGACTGGGAAGGTTACGGTCCGGAGGAGAGGAGTTGGGTACCTGCCAGGGACATTCTGGATCACACCCTTATCGATGATTACAATCGACAGGTAAGGGAGTCGGGGGACGCCGGGAGGCGTTCCTAGGAGAGGGGTACTGTCACGGTTTTCAGATGCATTGTTTCCTTCTTGTCACGTGTTCTTTGTTTTGACAGTTGTGCGCGTGTTGAGTGTGTGCGAGTGTGTTTGTGGGTGTGTCCAGGCCACGACAATCATCATTGGATCCAGCTGCCACTCATCACCTTCCCCACCTGATGCTCATTCAGTCACCCTTCAAATACTCACCTCATTCCCCCATCCATTGTCAGATCGTTGTTTGGTGTCCTGTCTTGTGGTGTCCGTTCATGACCGATATTCCTGTGTTCGTCGTTCCAGTTCCTGTTCTCTTCTTCGTGTCTTCGTTCACCGTCTGGATTGGATTATCACCGTCACCACGCTTCATCACACCAGCACCATCCACGCAGCGATCACCTCAGTTCCTGTTGTCTGCCACGCCTGCCTGTCTCAGACCATTATTGTCTATCCCCTTCAATATTATAATAAACGGAGTTAACTTGCACTTGCTTCCTGTGATTCATCATGACAAAGCTATCATATGGATTCAGAAAACTTGGAATGTGATGTTTTAGTCATTAGGAATGCTTTTATGGTGCTTTTACTTACTTTTTGAAACTTTCAGTTCAATTGAATAGACAAGAGAACATAATTTCGTAATTTTTCTTTTGGTGTTTACGCAGGTTTGAATGAACATAAGGATGAGCGATAACTCAATGTTCAGTTTGAATGAACTATTCCGTGAATATTCATTTCTTCACATGCAGTTTGTCCACCGATGATTTAACTCCAAACATCTAAGCAAGCGTACCAGTGCCTCACGCATTGCTGCGGTTCTAATGGACTGTGATAAATGAATGTGCTGCAGATACACAGAGGAAAGAATCTCCTCAGTCTCTTTGCATTGTCCCAGCAGCCTGTTTGTTTGTCAATCGATTGCCTTCCATTTTCCCTGTGATTAACCAACCCTCCCCTGCTCTCCTCTTCTTTTCTTTTTCTGGGCGAGGGAACAAAATGGAGGGCTGGTGAAACATTAACCAGGTTGTGGTGGCTGACACTGATGGAATGAGACAGGAGTGTGATGGTCCTGTTGTCCGGTCAGAGGAAGGATTGTCCTCCGCTCCGGCTCAGTTGTCCGAGGTCAGCTCAGAGGTCACTGTGGGCGTCACGCACAGATTAATTTAATGATGGGAATGGAGAAAAGTCACCAAAACGGCCTTTGATTTATAAAGCTGACACCAAAACGAAGCCTGTCATGTGTTTAGGAAACAATCGAACCAGAAAGTGCTACAAAATACGCAATAAAGCGTTTCAAGAAAGATCCGATTTTGCTGTAGTGTATCGGACCATTGCCCTCCATGTTATTAGATGAGCGGCATGAGAGCGAAGTAGGCATGAATGCCAATAAAAGGAGCGCCATTCGCAAGGCCATCATTCATGAGTGAGGGCTCCATGCCTCCACAAGCTTGCTCCCAGCTCCCCACACTCGTCGCCATTGTGACACTCTGGCAGAGAGAATCTTCTATAGTGGTCGGAATCAATTCATTGGCCTGACAACACAGTACCAAACCAGGCTGCCGTTTGCACAGAGAAACCCCCATGAAACAGCCCTGGCCCCATCTGTCAGGGCCTCTGAGGCACATTGTGCCTGTGTGAATGTGCATGGGAGGGAAAGAGGAGGTTAATCAAGGTTTGGATGAGGAGGAGGAGGAGGGGAGAGAGTGTGTGACTGAATATGTGGGAGGGGTGCATGACCATTATGCTGATCTGCCTGTTTTGCTGCTATTCAGAGCCATTAGAAGAATACATTCTTTGGCACTCCTTTGGCTCGGGCAGTGTTCTGTCACCTATGCTGCCCATTTTTCAGCAGCAAGGGTGGTCACAGGGCAGTGGATTGTGGGAATCAGGTTAATTAGAGGGGCCGGGGCGTTCGCTGATGAGCGCAAGTAGGAGAGAGGCGTTTTAAGATAATCGAGCGGACCCTTGGCCTGACCCGCTCCTTGTTTAACCAGCCCCGTTGTGATGTTCCCAACAGATCCGTTCTTAAGAGGACCTCTTCCTGCTGGTGATCCCCGGCATACCTTTCATCCGGTCTCGCATTGGTCTTTGCGCACCTGCAAAGTCCCGGCCTCTGCTTGTTTTCTTGTTTTGTTCCCTGTCATTGATAACGCATAAAAGACCGACAAAGCCTCGTGACTATGCGTTTTCCTCCTAATTAGAATTCCTCCTTTCAGCGTCTCGAGCGGCAAACCATGTCGAAGAAGCGCTCTTGTTCATTTCTCATTCCTGAACCTGAACCGCCCCGCTCCTACGGTGTCGGACTGAGGTTTCATGTTGGCTCTGCCGCACAATAGGATAAGTGCTGACCCCTAACCCTCTGGCTGACCCGCTCTATTGCGAGGGTTAGGGAGCGATGCAGATGTGGGTAAACTTCCAGAGATCTGGAGAATGCTGCACACTTGTTAAATGGCTGTTTTCCCCCTCGTTATTTAAGGAAAACTCCAAAGAGAAGTGGAAGATGGTTCTAATTAGAATGTGGGGTTCAAGCACAAAGGCTATGCCAAGAGGACAGATATATTCAGCTGATTGGAGTTGCCGGCACTAACTAGCGGCCAGAATGAATGAAGAGTATCAAAGGATGTCTAAAAAGGAAAACGGCGCATAACTTAATTAGCAGGGATCATCGCCTAACAAAATCGAGGCTAAAATAACAGTTCAAATAGAGTACAAAAAGAGTGTGCTTCATTTCCTGTTAGTTCAAGA
This sequence comes from Chanodichthys erythropterus, assembly GCF_024489055.1. NCBI lineage: Eukaryota > Metazoa > Chordata > Actinopteri > Cypriniformes > Xenocyprididae > Chanodichthys > Chanodichthys erythropterus. The sequence goes on from NC_090240.1 coordinate 24,476,234, forward strand.
AATTACACACAAATATTATGACCAAATCACTATTTAGTGTTCAGTTGTGTGCCTCAGTAAGTTAATTTCTGTTTATGTTTACCTATTCTCCTGGTGTTTGAGTGCTTAATGCAGGTTTGTGCTTTGGAGTGCAGTGCATTGGCATCTCTGTTTCTCTCACTGCAGCATGTATCATTAGCTGCCAGAAGGTGGCAGTCTAGACCAAATCATTCCTAGTTTGGTGTAAACAGATCCTCTACAGTAGTGATTCCCAACCAGGGCTACACATACCCAAGAGTGTACTTGCAAAGGTTCCAGGCAATATTTTGATTTTGTTCAACTTAAAAAAATTATGATATTAAATATAATGATTCTTGACAACATAAAAATGCATGTGAAATGAAATCCCTAAATGCAAATCTAAAAATGATTCAATATTCTAAGAACATTATTAAAATGTTTGGACAAATGTGACCCTGGACCACAAAACCAGTCATAAGGGTCATTTTTTTGAGATTTATACATCATCTGAAAGCTGAATAAATATGCTTTCCATTGATGTATGGTAATATTTGGCAGAAATATTTGAAAATCTGGAATCTTTGGGTGCAAAAAAATCTAAATATTGAGAAAATCACCTTTAAAGTTGTCCAAATGAAGTCCTTAGCAATGCGTATTACTTACAAAAATACATTTTTATATATATATATATATATATATATATATATATATATATATATATATATATATATATATATATATATATATGGTTGGAAATTTCTAAAATATCTTCATGGAACATGATCTTTACTTAATATCCTAATTATTTTTGGCATAAAAGAAAAAATCATTAATTTTGACCCATACAATGTATTGTTGACTATTGCTACAAATATACCTGTGTGACTTATGACTGGTTTTGTGGTTCAGCATCACAAATATGTTTTGTTGCAAAGTGAACCACTGTAACAATGGCCATTGTAATATTAATCATGATGCTAAATGGCATGCTAGTTTACTTGGCGCCAAACAAATCAATCATTCAAAACAAAAGAAGCTAATTTAGGTCTAGTATTAATGAAATAAATCCATATTATTAAACATTCTTCTTTTTTCCCCCTAAACGTGATTGATTGGTTTTATTGTAGGGTTGTCAGACTGTTTTGTCTTTAGACTTTATTCTCTACAGATTTTTGTTTCTATTTTTTGTCTGTCAATTACAAGATGATGCAGTGTTATCAGACCATGTGATACTTCTGTGCTTACAAAAATACATTTTGAAAGAACAACAATGAAACAACTTGAAACAAAAGCAAGAACAAAAACTTTTCAAAATATCTTCTTTTGTGTTTCACAGGGGGGAAAAAAGAAAAAAGAAAGCCATAAAGGTTTGGAATGACATGAGGAGTAACTGATTTTCTTTTTTGTCAAACTATGCCTTTAAACAAAATACATGTTTGTGTCTAACACACACAATGCAACTGATATTTCAGCACAGCTGTACTCTTAAATTACCCAGAAAATTCAGCCATTCTCAAGTAGGTGATTTGTTTGCATTGCATTGCATCTCACATTGCATCTCTTTTTTTCTAAGCTGTATCAATCAACAGTTTCAGCTCATTGTCAATAGACAGTTTGTTTATTACTGAACATGAAATCTTTCAAAATATATGAGATGCAACTCCCTTCAGTCTGTCATTTGAGGAACTGTTGCAATATTACCACATAGGAACCCCTCGTTTCATTTAGGCTAGTAGCAATGATGCCAGCACTCATGCAGAGAAAGTGGCCACATCGGAGACAATGCCTGGGAAAGCTAATAACATACCATTTAAATCAGCCAAATGGGACAGGAGGAGTCTCCCTTTAAACCCTCTCCATGTCCACCTCTCAAAAATGCGAAGGTGTCTGTCTGAGCAGCCCGATCCCGGGGTGTCAGACGAAGATACGGGGAGCTCTACGGCCCGGGAATGAGACCTCTTTTATTTTTCCACCGTATCGGCATCATAAATGTCCTGTTTCCTATTGTGTGGGAACTCATCTCGGACATTGTTCCTGTGGATGTGGACACTGGTAGCCAATAAGTGGAACATGGTCTCCCATGGGGCTGGAGTCTAGCATTCCTGGCATTTCCAGTCGTCTGTGCTGCATCAGGCATGGAGGACTGGTGTACTCATCACTGATTGTGTTGGGATGTTTCTCCTGGCGTGAAAGCACATGTGTGACCTTCAGAGGAATGTCATTGTTTTCCTGACCTGTTCCCTTAGTGATATTTTTAAATAACATCCAAAATGTCTGTTAATGTAACGTGTTTTTGTAAAACGTTGCATGCACCGATTTACCCTTTCTCAGTTTTTCACGAATCCAGTAAATACTGTTGCTAGTATGGTGTAAACATTGTGAGAGGAATGTAGGGGCAACGTTTCAATTGACAGCTGCTTGTCATGGCGGGTATATTCTGCAGGTGAAGAATTCATCCTGTACAGTGAGAGATGGGTTCTCACAGCCTGTGTTTGCTGTTTAGCTGGTGTGAATTCTACTCACAGTGTTCTGATGCCCTATAGGGTCACGGTGAGATCAGCCCTTCCTCACACACTCTCTAACAGCCTCTCTTTCTCTTCCTCTTTTTCCCACACACACACATATATCCGGGGAGTATTAGTGTGATTCGTGCTGATTATCTATTATCATTGTTGCACATGTAGTTGTTATGAAGCTGTCTTGATAGTGTGTTCATGTGCACCAACATCAGTGAAAAATCGAATAATAATGCACATATGCACAATTCACAACATTTAAAAGATAATCAGAGAATGCTGTAGAAGTTATGCTCTGCACTCTGTTTAGCCTAACATGGAAAAGTGATGTATTAACAGAAGTCTGCCAGTAAATGTGTGAGTGTATCAAGACAAAATACAAGTGATAAAGCAACATCATCATGACTCTTAAGGTGATGATACACGGGGCAACTTTTTGAGTAATGTTTCCGGGCAATGTTGCCGAGCGATGTTGCTTGGGCACTTTTCCCATTGAAAATGTTCAACAAATTTCTATCTAAAGTATCCAGATTGTTGCCCATTATCAATGGGAAAAGTTCCCAGGCAACATTGCTCAAAAAGTTGCCCCATGTATCATCACCTTTAGGATGAGGTCTATATAAATATATGGCAACTATCCATCCATCCAGATGTCTGTCTTTATAGCTCTGTCTATATTTATATCTATTCATCTCTATTTATATCCATCCATCCATCCATCCATCCAGATGTCTGTCTTTATTGCTCTATCTACAATTATGTCTCTGTCTCACTATATTTACTGTCTATATTTATATCTATTTATCTCTATTCATCTCTATTTATATCCATCCATCCATCCATCCATCCATCCATCATCTATCCAAATATCTGTCTTTATAACTCTATCTACATTTATATCTCTAACTCTCTATATTTACTGTCTATATATCTGTTCATCTCTATTTCCATCCATCCATCCATCCATCCATCCATCCATCCATCCATCCATCCATCCATCCATCCAGATGTCTGTCTTTAGCTCTATCTGCATTTATATCTCTAATCTATCTATATTTACTATCTATATATCTATTCATCTCTATTTATATCCATCCATCCATCCATCCATCCATCCATCCATCCAGATGTCTGTCTTTATTGCTCTATCTACAACTATGTCTCTGTCTCACTATATTTACTGTCTATATTTATATCTATTTATCTCTATTCATATCTATTTATATCCATCCATCCATCCATCCATCCATCCATCCATCCATCCATCCATCCATCCATCCATCCATCCATCCATCATCTATCCAATATCTGTCTTTATAACTCTATCTACATTTATATCTCTAACTATATTTACTGTCTATATATCTATTCATCTCTATTCATCTCTATTTCCATCCATCCCTCATCCATCCATCCATCCATCCATCCATCCATCCATCCAGATGTCTGTCTTTAGCTCTATCTGCATTTATATCTCTAATCTATCTATATTTACTGTCTATCTATCTATCTATCTATCTATCTATCTATCTATCTATCTATCTATCTATCTATCTATCTATCTATCTATCTTTTTTTATTAAGTTTGCTTTTTTCACAACCATATGTTAACTCTTGTCGTACAAACTCTGTAAATATTTTTCAACATTTTCAGTCTGTCATTTTAATAGTTAACAATGCCATAAATAATGACAACTGCATTTGATCCATGTGGGATTTAATAAATTATGGTTATTTGGTCAAAGTTGTGAGATTTTCTGGCTAATGGTGTTTACAATTCAGTGGATTGAGCTGAATTTCATAGCTGAGTTCTGTATTTGCAAACATTAATTATAAATATTTGACATCAGATTATAACTTTTGTATCTGACATGATGTGAATTATGCATTTTGTGATAAAATGGTAGGATGTTGCATCAAAACTAAAATATCTTTCAACATGGACATTTATTTTGAACCTTCTGTATACTGACTTGACTGTTTTGTCCCGTTTATCAAAAATCAGAGATCAAGAGTTATTTACTACACTTTTTCATTGTGTTATGCATTTATTTCTTTTGGATGTTACAAACTCTAACGATCAGATCTCTCTGGCATCACCCAACATCAGGAAAGGTTTTTAATACATCTCGTCAGATCTTCAGTTGGCCCTCAGATAATGTCAGAAGTGCCAAAATCTCTCTCAAAGTCATATCCTTCACCTCTTGAACTGCCTACTGTCATTCAGCCCTAAAACAAATAAAACAACACAAAGGTATATATGAGAGTGTGTATGTGTGCATTGTGTTACAGAGTAACCAAAAGCCATCAAAGCACACTAGGGACTTGACGTGCTGCTCTAGCACAGGAATCTCCCAAATCACTCATGCAGCAGGAGGTAAGCAGCACATTATTGGTTTGCACACTTTCCCAGGAAGGTAGGCAGGTCTCCTACCCTTTACTTTAATATACTCGACAACAGGGACCTAAGCCCGCCACAGTAGTGTAACACTCTTCCTTTTAATTAAATATGCCCACGCTGATAGTGAAGACCTTTGCACCTTTTTTTTTATTCAGTGTGTTTCTCTGCATTCATGGTTTTAGAACCCAACTGCTGCCAGATTTTGAGTTGTCATCCATCATTTATGAGCAACAAGAATAATCCACAAGTCTTTAAAATCATAGATCGGTCAATTTATTTTTTGTGATGCTTGCCCTTTAAATTCGGTACGTATGAGAAAAAAAACCGTTCTCTTGGCCCTGTGTCCCAAAGGAAATGATTACCCAGGATGATTTAGGCTTAGTCAGACGTTTGACTGAGCGCAATTAGGAGTGGAGCCGGTTGAAGCCTGAAAACCTGCTGTGGTCTGGAACTGCTGTCCAACCACACACTGTTATATCAGTTCAGATGTTATAGCCTACTCTTACCAACAATACCAGTGAGACCTGCACAGCCCCCTACATGAGATTAAACAATACAACACTGACAGATTATTTGTTAAATGTGCCTTGTGTTACCAAAAGAACTGCAAAAAAGACCAAAAATAAATTATGAAAAAAACAAAGCACTATTTGCATCTATTGCCACAAAAAAATATAAAAATAAATAGTAATAATTTAAAATCAAGACAAGGCACTTTATGTATATTTTATGGGAACAATATAAAAATAAATAGTAATAATAATAAACATTTGGCTGCGGCATACTCATAAGCAAATGTGAAATTCTCGTTATTTAGCTGTAATCTAGCAAAAGAAGCGTGAAGGCTCAATCACCCCAAAGGCTTCTTCAGCCATTTTAAAACAATGGAGGAATTCACTGAACTAGAGATGACCCATTGAGAGAGAGAGAGCCATTGAGTCTGAAAATCTATTGATCCAAACTTTTTTTTAAAAGCTAAAAAATACCAGCACTTCTGTCTCATATTGTGACATAGCATGTATGTAAATGAGTGATGTCAGTGGGATTTTTGATGGAGCACTTTGTCACCTGCTGGGCCATGGCAGGTGCCTGAAGGTAAATTTGGCTAAATTCCTTTGAACCGTTGGCTTAGCTGAATAAGAGGGCTTTCCTCTCATTATAATTTTGATTAGCATAGCTTTTCTGAAGGCTCAAATCTGTAATCACTGAATGCGACACATTTAAATTCCAAATCAAAACACATTGATTTTATTCTCTAAACGTATAGATTAAATACCTTTAGAAAGTTACACTTCTGTCTGTGCAGGTCTAGGCTATGCTTTGAAGGATTACTTATTTCTAATCGGTGTTAGCTGGCCGCTGTGCTCCTGTCTCAGTGGGGAGAGGCTAAGAGAGCACACGGCCCTGAGGTGTCGACGGGGAGCTTCACCTGAGGCCGTGCTTAGTCATCAAACAGACCGGAGAGCTTGATGAGCTCTTCTAAATGCACCATTGTCTCCTCCCCGCTGTTACTTTCAATTCAAATCTGTCATCATGCAGTTAGTAAAGAGGAGAGAGTGCAGAGCTACTGTTAGCATCTGTTCATTAAAGTGCCTTCGCTGTTCTGAGGAGACATTTTCCTGTTGAGACGTTAACTAGGGTAAAAACAGATAGTAAGTGCTGATTTAGAGTGCTGTGGATGAAATAAAGTTGCACTGCTTGTATAAAGTGGCTCTGCATTTATGTATGAAGTTGATGAATGTGTGAACAGCACTTTTTACAGATCATGTAAAGTTGCTAGGGAACTTTGAAGCAACAAATGCCCTCTGTTAAAGGCCCTGTTGCTTTAGTGTGCTGGTTGGTTATGCACTATTTGCAATATTTCAGATTTATCACACATTTTTATGAGCTAAACTAGAATATGGACAGGATATGTCTGTAGATCTGTAGGATATGCCTCATTCCTGCTATGACATACATTTCAATGTCCCTATAATATGTCTTAATATATTGCATAAATGATTATATATTATTATATAGAAATGCCTTCTATTAGATAAAAGGTGTTACATCATTTTAGTAGATTTATGATTTTAACGAAATCTACAATATGCTTAAAATTGCTGTTAAAATATCAAAATCACCCTCCAACTGAAATCCACACATAAACTAATTCTGTAACTTTGATGGTAACTTTAGCTCTTTATGTATCTTCCATTCTGTTATACAGTAAAATATATATATATATATATAATATATAATTTTCTTGAGGAAAAAAAATCTCTCAATATTGAAGGATAATATTAACTTATTTCTGTCATGACAACTCTCGGAGTGTTTGGCATGGTAATGGGTATGACAATGTTGATATGTTTGGTCTTGGAGGAATAGATCTGCTACACTGCTGCTGCTTTTATTGCTGCTGCTGTTGATTATTGCTGCTGCTGCTGCTACAGAGGAAGTACGGGATTTTCGACTCCCATTACATACACGACACGCTGCTGTGAGCAAGTAAAACATGCTGCTGCTGTACATTATGGCGTACATGAATTACCCGTAGCAGATCTATACAGGCGGAGCTGGGGAAGGTGGAGGGTTTCTGAAAGCGTGCTGCACTGCTAAGGCAAATGCTACTCAAGTATCTGAAAATTGAGCACGCAAGCTCATTGGCTATCTATTTTTTTAATTTCATAATAAAATAGACGTCATCTGAGACTTTGTTTCATATCAAAAGTAACAAAGCACAAAGATTATTGCAATTTATTGGATGTGAGGTGCGCTACAATGTTCCTTTCATTCATCAACTGAAAACAGCTTAGACTAATCGATTTTTGGGATGGATATCGATATCGATATAGGTTCGTAAAAATGAGAATTGATTCAAATCGAGAAATCAATATTTTTTGGTCCGAATCAATCTATCTATATGTGTGTATATATATATATATATATATATATATATATATATACATATGTAGACAGATTATAATTAATTACATTTCAAGTGCCTCAATTTGACCAGAGCATATTTCCTAAAGTCCAAACTATACTGCATAACAGGACTGGCCCATATCAGCAGAATCTGACCTTTGTGGAAATTCCCTCAATATGAAATTCCAAAGACCATGATAACAGTACTACCATCAAAACCAAGAAGGTTGGTTTCGATGCTGGACGGTTATGGAGTTTGACATGATGTGAGAGGCTTTGACTGGAAACAAATATAAAAGTTGAAACTGTTCACCTCAGAACAGAGAAGAATGTGAAAGGAAAGGGCGTCACAGGGATCATTAAAGTAATTGGCTGAAACTACGTTGTGGAGGGCGTCCATTCTGTTCTGTTGTTTTGTCTTGGCTGGTCTGCTGGCTCCAATCGGACCTTGTCACAATGTTGCTTATAGCCCACAGATCAAGGACTTGGTCCCCGTAGGCTGCCCGCTGGCCTCCAGGTGGGCACACTAATGAGCCAAGGCCCCAGCTCGACAGCAGCCACCCTGGGCTGGAGGGGCCAGAGGCCGAGGGGTGCAGGGTCAGCCATTGCAGGGGGGATTGAACTGGGGGTGAGCCAGCATAGATGACAGAGAGTCCATTTAGATTTGGGATGTGGACTGTAAAGCGCAAAATATACTTTTTTTTGTTTTGTTTCTTACACAGTCAAACACATAGCCTTTCAAAATATTCTCCATTTGATAGTGTGAATGAATGAAGGTGCTCAACAGATGCGCACTAGAAAGATTCATCCTTGTGTGTCTGCATTATTTTTCTCCAAGAACTAGTTGTGTGTATCTCTTAACCCCCTCAAACAAGCATTCATCAATGTGGACATCTATTGTTGTTGCCGTCTTCAGTAGTTTTTTTTTTTTTTTTTTTTTGTGGTTCTTGTCCTGTCTCCTCATTTCTTATCCAACTGTGAAACAACGGCCCGGGCCAGTGCTGCAAACAAAGATAGCAAACTAATTAGTGCAAAAAAAAAAAAAAATCAAAATCAAAGTGCATGCGCGAGCTGCGCAAACATTGTTTGAAATAATCAGGCTGTATGTGTACAGTACACACGTACTGTGCTGATGACAAAATTCGCATCACACGCATTGTAAACATATCTTAACATTCGCGTAAAAACCAAAGTATACTTTGAGCTTAAGGCCATATGGAGGGTGGGGTGAAGTGACGAATTGTCAGCAAAAAGGCTTATTTTGCACGTTATGCCATCTATCAATTCTCCAATGGTAATTGTTGATGTGTTTACAGAAACAGTGTTGAATTGTCTTTACGTCATCCCCCCACCCCTCAGGCTTTACAATCCTGCAATATTCTGAGTGTAAACACTACAGCACTGATCTCTGTGCTGAAGCCCCTCAAAAGGAGAGAGAGACGACTAATGGAACTGTTTGTCTCTTCTATCCAGCCGAGCCTTTGTTGCTCTGATCTTACATGAGTTTATTTTATCCCATGAGTTCATGGTGTTTTGAGAGAAACAGCCCATCTCCTCCACCACTGTTTGGCCCAAAATAAGATGAAAGGCTCTAGGAAAGACCTCACTACCAAACTCAGGTACTGTCAATGAAGGATATAAATGTTTATTCCCCTAACAATGGCTTCCCAACTTCAGTATCTCCTGCTATCTTGTCTGTCATCGTGTCCCAGATGAGAATGGGTCATGGCCATGGATTTTGTGGTTTGTTTAGTCGGCCTTTCATTGGGGTAAATAGTCCCGGTTTGGCTGAGGCACCGATAACACGTGGTGGGTGTCCCGCAGTGCTGGTCAGTCAAAAGGGAATAAACTCACTCCATACAATGTGCTGCCTCCATAAAGGCTTCTTTGTGACTGGAGAGAAGGGTCAACTCACTCCTCCAGCCAGCTAATAAATGCCCACATTCTCTACCTTTTTGATTTTGTTTTGGCAAGTAGGCGCAGACAAAAGTAGAAAGACGTTTAATTATTCACAGGGAAATAGATAAAAGATTAATTTGCATTGATTTTGCTTCCTGACAAAGAGAGTCATTTTATGGACTCAAGAACCAGAATGCAGACCATTTTCTCCAACCAACCAAATGGAACAAAAAGATCAATGGCACTTTTAGCATGGTTATCAATGACCAAAACCTGGAAACGGTCCCTTTGAACAATATTGGTTTTGTGCATTCGACGCATTGTTCGTGTCCAAAGTTTGTGCCAGTTCCTTCAGAGAAATGCATGTGCATTAGCACAAGAGAAAACCAAATGAATTTAAATAATTCCGTTTGTTATGTTCACAATGCAAAAATTCGGTTAAATCACAGGATTGATGATAGCATTCAGAATGTTAAAGCAGTGACAAATGCTATTTTTTCTGGTCCATTTTCAGCTTTTAACTCTTCCGAGCACATTAACCAAAGCGTTTCAAAGATTTGTCCTGCTTGTTTTGTGTAGACGCAAAATGGTTTCAACAAAATCTTGCTTATTCACTGACACGAATCAATTGTGCTTGATTGCTTTATTTACCAGTTATATATTTGTTTAACTAATTGCACAAATGCATTTTTTAAAAGAAAAAAAATTATCTTGCAGTTCCCACTTTCTCTAAAGGGATATTAAGAACAGTGTTGGGGAAAGTAACTTTTAAAAGTAATGCTTTACAATATTGCGTTGCTCCCTAAAAAAGTAATTAATTGCGTTACTTAGTTACTTTTTATGAAAGTAACTGCATTACATTACTTTTGTATTACTTTTTCTCACCTGGGCTGGGCTTGCTTGTTTGTTTTTTAATAACAACAAAAAAGTTCTATTTTGGCAAATGTAAAAGCCCTTTCACACCAAAAGTGAAATTAATAAGCCTCAGGCTGAAAAAAAGAATAATAATTTACGCCTGTACAGTAGAGGGCGCAGCTTAGACAAACCTTTCAGCTGTGCTGCCATTCTATATTAAAGAAGAATAGAAAAAGTTACCTAGATATACCTAGAGATTTTGTTGTAAATTAAAAAAGTAATGAGTTACTTTACTAGTTACTTTTAAAAAGTAATCTGATTACATAACTCAAATTACTTGTAATGCATTAGCCCCAACACTGATTAAGAGTCAACCTGTACAGATTGCAGTTTATAGTGAACTTAATGTTTATATTTTTATTTAAATACAATAAAATATACAATACAATATACTTTTTTTTAATAAAACGAAATTAAAATGTTTTACAGAAACTTTTAGCTAGACGTGATCACAATCGCATTTCATTTACACAGAACTAAAGCTAACAAACCTAAGATTACCTAAAACTTTAAATACCACTCTTTTGCAGTCTTTCAGGCATTGTCTAGGTACTTAGTATTCTTTTAAAACAACAAACTGTCTGCCTCATCTTCTCCCTCGTGATATATTTAAGCAGAAGCACAATGCACAACACTGCACACCTGCCTTCGAAATATTTTGATCTTGCATCTGTAAATCCATCTTCTTTGATGTATTCTTTTAACTGCGTCACTCCAAATCTTTCAGGAGTTTTCAGACGAAATGGGGAGGGTCCGTACAGTGCTGGCGTGTTCCTCAGCAGTGGAGGCCTTATCTGTCAGCACAAATTTGCAGTTTAAAGATGTGATGTGAAAGAAGTGTACTAGTGTGTCACAGCTTGGTGTGCAGGACCCAAATCACTGCTGATTCCTCATAATATAATGTCCCAAGATCTACGAGCTTGCCGTGTCCTTGTTGTCCCCATTTAAGCAGCATGCCTCCTTATCTGAAGGGAGGCCTCTTAAAACCTTAAGAAAAGGTCTTCATTGTGCTCATTGTCTCTAAAGCCTGTTATTAGTGCAGGGAGTCAAATGATTTTGAGCTGCTGATGAGGGCATCAGAGAACTTACAGGTGTAAGATCTGTTCTTAATTGGATATCTGCCTACCTTTCATTACTGTATGCTTGGATGGATGCAGTGGTGAGAGACAGTGGGACTGTGAGGGATGTGAGTTGCATCCAACCTAACTTAAAATGAGATATAATTATAAGCTTCTCCTAAAGGCACTTTTCTTGAGCTTCTTTAATGGCACCAAAATGACAGTCCTGGTAAAGTGAATAATTATGTATTATGGGTGTGACGGGTAACAACGGTATTTATCTCAGATCAGTTCTTAACAGAAGGAGCAGATCCAAGAGGGCTTGCCTAGGCTTTCATGCTCCTAAATTCCTTTATAACTGTGGTAGAGTGAGCTCATCGCAAATATTCTAAAATGATGCCTTCATGTTGTGAATATAATCATGTTGAAATGCAGTAGTGTTACACCTATACATACACAAACACACAATATATATGTGTATATTTAAGTAATAAGTTACGAGAGGCTGTGCTGTATCATTAACAAGTTAACTTCCATGAAGTAAAATCACTAAAAGCTTTCCTTCCGCCAGATAAAATAGTCCCTGACCGTGAACAGCAACAGAAGTTACATTATTACACCATTAGATGGCAGCAAAGACTGTCTTTATGAGTGAGTCACTCAGTAGCAAAGACTTTTATATCGAAAAGACTGAATTGTGGTGAACATGGAACAAGACGCAACTGACAAATGCTTTGACTAGCGCTGTCAGTCACGGGAAAACCCATTAACTGTTAAAAGGACAGGATAATACAAAAGACATTTAAACAGATTTTTTAAAATGCTAAATCTGAATGCAGGTAATAAACTCGCTCACTCGATCTCTTTCTCACAATTCTACATAATACAGTAAGCTTCAATGAACAATATCAATTGAGAACAAACAGTGTAAGTTGCTAAGAGTGGTTGCTAAGTGTGTTGTGTAGTGATACACAGAACCATTGGGTGAAGTGGTCATAGTGGTCATGTTTTATTGACCAATCAGAATCAAGGATGGGAACTAACTGTTTTATATATATATATATATATATATATATATATATATATATATATATATATATATATATATATATATATATATATATATTATATATATATATATATATATATATATATAAAAACATGTTATACCATTCCGGAATTGTTAAAAAAAAAAAATGTAAGCCTAGTCCCAGACTAAGATGCATGTTTTAGCTGTTTTAACTGTCTCAAGATGCAAACTAGTAATGTTTTTTTAAGGCATGTTTATAAAAGCTACTTAAAAAAATGTCCTAATTGAACTATTTTCTTTAAAGAAACTTCAAACTTACTGACCTCAAACTTTTAAAGCAGAATATTAGAAACCTAAAAAATGATCCACCAACAACCTGTTTATCAAAGAGAACTTTTAAAGCATTACTTGTATGTATTTTTTTTTCAGCAATTCTTTAACAACTTTACAACTCTAATCAACCTAAATGAGCTTATAATTAACATCTCACTGCTTAATAGAACATTAGCCTCTTGATTGTAGCCGAAACTGAGCTACAAGCAACCATAAAGGCGTTGATGCCGTATCATTGTTTTAAAATGAGAGAAGATTGCATTAGCGTTGTAGTCCCTGTAAGCTCCTCCAAACATTTATTTAGGAATTAAATTAGGGGTTCCAGCAATTCTCAGAATTCAATTTGCTGTTTTGTGCTTCCACAATCTGTCTTTTACACAGACATCAGCAAGAATGATCAAAAGTGTCATTGCACAGCTTTTACGCATTTGGTCCCGGCATTGCAGTGAAGTGACCCATTCCAAGTAACCCATATCAGTCTGGAACTGAGGTTTATAAAAGAGTCTATTGGAACTCGCTCTGAAAAGATTTTGGGGGGAAGCTACGATGAAAAGTGCTCAAAGAAAAAGTATTTGGAGATATCAGCAGGCTCTCTGAGGGAAAACAAACTATACCGACCAATGTGAGTTGACTTAATCTGATTAGGCTAACCTCATCAACGGCCTCTTAAAAAAGAGAAGAAAGCCATGAATTGGTCAGAAAAGCTAGAAGATGGGGGATGCTCTCGCTTGCTCTAAGAGCACCAAAGAGTCTCAGTGAATACCACACATTGTAATGGACATGCTGGTCCGCAGATGGTAAAATGACAACGACCCATTTAGAAAGACGAAGCAAACAGAATTGATCCAAGGTTTTTTGCAGGTAAAAGAACAATACGATTAAACTGAAGTGAAAAGTCCATAAAAATGCTACACTTCATATCACACCACTGAAAAATTTAACTTTAAAGCCCTGAGGACAAAATGCAGCAACCCTCAAATTCTCCGGAAGAAATATCTCCATATTTTAATTAATTAATGTGGGATTCCACCTCAAAACTCCCCACAGGGCCAGTAATAAAGATGAAAGACTTGGACAAGTAAACACAACAATATCCGACACATAGATGTATTAGAGCATTTTAATACAACAATGTTTGGTTTATAGAAATCCATAGCAACAGTGTGTTTAAGATATCTTCCCCTGCCAAGACTAACTCTTCAGATCTTTTGCCAAGATTTTCTCTTATTCAGGACATGATCAGCTAAAGTACCTCATGATAAGTTCTGAAAACCTAGCAGCAAATAACAAATGCGCAGAATTGTATTCTATGTCTGTAAAGTTGAGGAGTGCTCAAAACAGTTTCTGCATGAAAACAGGACAGATGTAAAGTTCCACCAGAAGGACAACCTGAAGCAAGACGCCATGAGAGGAACTTGATTTGTTGTCTGTACGTGGATAGTTTCAGAATCTGTCTTCGATAGAATTTATTGTATAAGCCTGATTTTGTAATGCTTCTGTATTTCTGTTAGATTTCTAAAGCTCTTTTTCTTTATAGTATTCAGTTGAAACCAAAACAGATCTCAGTGGTCATCCAGTGGTTCTCCTCATCTTTATTTTTGAGCATCGCAAAAAATGAAGGAATTCATAACAGGAAAAACATCCACTGAAGTGTGTGACTGATTTCTTGGATATTGTGTAGTGCATAATAAAGGTTTTTAAGAAGTTAAATTGTATTACAAAATACTCAAGTCAAATGCTGAATTGTTTTCATGCTTCAAATGCTAACCACATGTGACTTCACAATCTTACCACTGTTTTTATCATAAGTATGAAAATATTCAGGACTATCATTCTTAAAAGTCTATAAAGTCTTCCATTCTGTATTTTTAGAAATCTCTGCACAACTCAAGACCAGAATCAAGCCAATGGGCAGTGTGATCAAAGAGCGTGTAAAGGGATTGGCCCAACAACAGCAGCTAATGCAGACATAATTGACTGTGTTTTCGGTGTTCTGTGAACAGATTTGGATAGGGAGAGAGACTCATTACCCAACAACAAATGAACTTTCCTTCAGTGCAAAGAAACAACTGTGCACGCTCTGATCTTGGACAACAGTTTGCTGGTCAGTGTTAAGTCTAATTACAAAACACACAATGCCTTGATCTTTTTCATCTCCTTTCTCTTTTCTGACTAAAAGTTTCTCTTGTACACTGAAGTCAGAACACAAGTCCTACAATCATATGCTTGACTCTTTGTTAGTTTTGTCCAGTGATCAGTATTCCAAGAACAATATTCTTAATAATTATTTTTGTAATATTTACTTTTTGAATATATTGTGATAACTGGTAAAAAGTGCCATATATAACACTGTAAAATATATATGATTTGTTATCATAACACTTTTTCTTCTGTCAAATCAACTAATTAATGTAGTTCAGATAACATAATATTTTGAGTTTCTGTTGATTAAACCAATCGCCTTCATTGTATTAACTCAAATGTTTAATTTCAATGAATTCAAAACTTTAAGGCAACAAGGTAACTTACTTTTTTAAGTTAAACCAACAATTCTTTTTTTTACAATGTGTGTATATATATATATATATATATATATATGTATGTATAAATTAGATTTGTCTTGGCCATCTAAATAATTATCTCAAGAGGAGGTATTATGGAGGCATAGCACATACAGCAAGCAGGATTAAAGGCTACATAATATACTTCAATCCCAAAGCAAATAGGGCAAACGTGAAGGGGTGAGCGCACAGCTGGCCCCTGAGACCTCAGGATCCTGGGCAAACAGGCTTCCAGCATGCCTCAGCTAGTCTCTGCAACAAATGACAAGAGTCCCTAACAATGGTCAACAAGTAGCTAAACACAAGACTTAATAAATTCCCATTGCTATGGGCTTTCTCTACTTTATTAGATACTAAGTACAAGATAGACTTAATCTAGATGAGTTTTTGTAGCAGTGATTACATCTATTTTTTTAAAGCATTCCTATTTCATGTTATTTTAAAATATATCAGTGGTGATCTGATTATTATTATTATTATTATTGTGTATTACTCTGACTGCAACAATGCAAAATTTTCTGTCTCATAATAAATAAAGTTTGGGTATGCAAAGCTTCTCTTACAATGTTGTATTTACTCTATAGGAAGTTTCTCTCTCTCTCTCTCTCTCAGTATATTTGCTCTCCAAACTGATCTCAAAATCACTGTTTTATGTTACTGGTTTACAAATTATTTGCTTTAATTCTAAACGATTTGTATTGAGGTATTGATTGTGTTACTGCTGTGCTCCGCCTAGTGGTCAGATATGGTACCGCTTGACTGTTTAAACTTGTAGTAAAACTTTCGATAGATGGCGCGCGACACCTATAAATTAGTTCTCCCACTCAGTCTCTCATTGGCAAAATCACCGCCATAACTTCATTGTTCTTGCTAAATTAATTCTACAGCTACTTAAACTAATTAATTTATATTTTAAAAGTGTTTGTAATTACTATGTACTAATACGTTTGAAATCCCCTTTATATAGGAGAAAATAAAAGTATTGGAAAAACCGCAAAAAAGTGATTTTCTAAAAGATGCAAAATACAGACTTATATTTGAGGGAATATGTATTTGAAGTTTCATATATTTCAATCATTGCATTATTTTTTACATGCATAGGCTATGTGCAAGTGTAAAACATAATGTATTGCATTTTCCTAATCGTCTTGCAAAGCACCAACAAACATGAACAAACTAGTTTAAAAACAGTCCGGTCAAGAAAAAATAAACATGAGTTCATAATTCAGCAGCAATAAAAGCTGTAAACCCCGCAGCCTGCGAGTGTAGCAACGGCACGTGCTCAGGGGACGCAGCGGTGCAGTGAGCGGGCGCGCAGACTGGCTGGCACGCGGACAGATGTAGCAACACCTCCCCCGCGCGCTCTCTGCCTTCTGCACTGCTGGAATGATTGACGCGTAAGATGTTCACCCAGCCAATAAGACGAAACTCCGCTCTATTTGCATAAAGCCGCCAGCTTCCTATTGGTTTCCTGCGTGCTGCTTCGAACCGCCTCGCGTGCCTGTACAGCTGCTTTCTTCTTTGAAGCGCAACTAGATCCTCGAAGTTTTTTCGCTCTTATTTTTTTTTATTTTCTAAAACGAGCGAATCCTTGCATTTCTGCTATAATGTGCACATTCTAAATATTTTAGTCTAATGACTGTGCATTATATATATATGCCATATATAACAAAAAGAACATATATGCAATATATATATATATATATATATAAGACATTATGGTTGTAATATCGTTGATGGTAGTGTATTGGTTATAGTAATAATTCGACTAGGTGACATTCTGGTGAAATACATTATTTTTACCTGTATAAAAATACAGTATAAACTTTTATGTTGATTAAAATTACGCGATTCATCAGTTCAACCATACTGGCATCATCAAGTGTACCGGAATGTTGTTCACGCAGTGTGTGAATGCAGAAATACGTGATTCGGCTATGAAGAAACGTTGGTGGCAAACAGCAAGAGTATTCCCCCAATTCCCCTTATCACTTCACAGCCAGGCCGACTGCACTCGCCTCTTTGTTGTTTGTCCCTCCAGGGCTGATTGAGCAGCGCGTGACTGACAGCCCGCGGGGGTGTTGTCCAATCAGCAGTCTGCCCGCGCCCAATGGGTGAGTCCGCGCGCCTATTGGCTGAAGCGAGTGTGGGAAAGAATGCAGAGAGGGTTTCACACGAACTGGGAGCATGCGATCTATCTATAAATACCGCTGGCGTGTGGCAGTGGGAGATTCGACTTGCCCTCTGAAGCGCTACGCCACTCACGCTCGTGTCCTCATATGACAGCCTGCCGACTATAAGTCATATAGCTGATAAGAGGGACTCACGCTCTCTCTCGTGACCATCTCGAGATCTTGGCTACGCTCCGCATCTAATCCTAAGAGCCCGTCTCTGTGTTTTAAAAAAAAAACACCACACGGAATATAAACACTTTTTTGGCTTATACCGGACCCGACTTTGGTTTCGATAATGCCAGCCGATAATATGGAGAAGCAGACCGCATCACCTATTGCTGGTGCCCCTGCCAGTGGATCTCATACTCCGGACAAACCAAAGAATGCCAGCGAGCACAGAAAGGTAAATATCACCTAGCGTGTGGCACTTTTTGCGACTGTATATTGTTTTAGAAGAATGTCAGTTGCCGTTTCCATTTTTTCCAGTCAGTATGAACATTTTTTAGAGGTTTTGTAATATAAATGAATGACCTTTGCGTCTTATCTGCAGTCTTCAAAGCCAATCATGGAGAAACGCCGCAGAGCGAGAATTAACGAGAGCCTTGGACAGCTGAAGACCCTGATACTCGATGCTCTTAAAAAAGATGTAAGTTCTGTCTACGGATATGTTCTTTTCACGTGTCAATAACCAAACAATCTTAATCTTAAAAACAAAATTTCTAATCGGTTCCTCTCATTCACAGAGCTCCAGACACTCTAAATTGGAGAAAGCTGATATTCTTGAGATGACAGTCAAGCACCTGCGCAATTTGCAGCGTGTTCAGATGACCGGTAAGTTACTAAGTCATTCAAATGTGGGATTTTAAACATATAGTTTTAAAAACTTAATTGTTTCCTAAATACACAATCCTAATAAACGTTACCTTTGCTTTCCAGCGGCCCTGTCAGCTGACACAAACGTCCTCAGCAAATACCGCGCAGGATTCAACGAGTGCATGAACGAGGTGACTCGATTTCTCTCTACCTGCGAGGGGGTGAATACGGAGGTTAGGTCGCGACTTCTCAACCACCTGTCTGGTTGTTTGGGACAGATGATGGCCATGAACTACCCTCAACCTGCCCCATCTCAGCAGGCTCATTTGGCTCAGCCTCTTCACGTGCAGCTTCCTTCAACTTTGCCCATCAACGGTGCCTCAATGGGCTCCAAACTCAGTCCTTCAGAAGCGGTTTCGCCTAAAGTCTTTGGAGGATTCCAGCTGGTGCCAGCCACCGACGGACAGTTTGCTTTTCTTATCCCCAACCCTGCTTTCGCTTCTGCTACAACCCCAGTCATTCCCTTGTACGCAAACGCAAGTGTTCCAGTGGCTGTCAACGCCAGCACCGTCCAGGCCAGCTCAGCTCCCACGGTGGCATCTCCCGTGCAGGGAATGACCTCCTTCGCGGGCGTTTCACAGGCCGTCAGTCCCGTTGGTGTTAGTGCCGGAGCAGAAAGCAATGAGCCGGTGTGGAGACCTTGGTAGACTTGCTCATCCAATACAAACTTTCTAAAACAGTTTTTCATGATGAAGAAAATACGTTTAGTTCCGTTATAAGGGACTTTGTTGACTTTCTGTTGGACAATGCTCGTATGTTTGTTAGCTGATTCCAATATTTGGATGTTGTTAATGAATATTCTGTTGTTAATTCAACAGAATAACACTTAATGTTTATAAAGTACTTTTTTAAATGAAAGAATTTAGTTTTGTACAAAGTTTGTAAAAGATTATATCATGCCAAAGCTTTCTTGTTTCTTTCATGATGAGTGTTTATGTTTGATGCTGAATAAATCAAAATTACTAAAATGTATCGTGTTCAATCTTTATACCTTTATTATATATAATACCAACGGATAAAGTTAAAGGACAAATCGTTTTTATTTTTGCTATTACTTGGTTCTTCATTTAAAATTAGAGTGACAATCTACATTTAGTCTATATCGACAATTAATACGCATGAAGATTGACGGTTTTTACGCAAGTTTTATTAAACAAATTTAAAACAATAAAGAGAGTTCAAAGGCAGAAATGGCAGCAATGCCTTTAAACTTAAAAAAAAAAAAGCAAGTAAGTTTCCTGGCTAACCCATATTGCTCTTAGTTTCTATTTCTGGCGGGAAGAGATCACCCTAAAGTGTCACAGGTTGAAATGACAAAGGCAATGAGAGGGTTTTTTCTTTTCTTTTGCAAAAAGGTAATTAAACATCTCAAAAGGGTCTCATCCTGTATGCAGCGGGATCTTTAAGAAGTCCTAAACCCCCATTCATTGGTCTGGGAAATACGCTTTGGGTTAATGTCACTAACAGATTGCCTCAGTGAAAAGAGAATATGGAAGAATCCTCTTCTCCTTTTGTGTACCAGTTGCTTTTTGTTGTACTGCACCTGAATAGCTGCTGGCTGCTTTCGCGCCCCTTTTCTGGCTAAACTGATGACGAGTTACCTCCTTAACACCAAACCTCTTGCTTAATTAAAATGTAATATAATTAAAATGGTATTTAAAATATAAATATATTTCCTTATTACATGCAGCTTGACATGCAGGCCTCTGCCAGTCGTTTATGCTATCCTTGGATGTAAACTTATCTTCCCTTTGCGCGTGAGCTCCGGAACTGGAAGACGTGTTGCGCGGGCTGTCGGCGTGGCGTTTGCCGTGTGTCTGCCACTTGCAGTCAGCGGCCCTCTTCGTTTTCGGATTAGGTTACACACCCTGGTGACCGTCGGCCACAGGGTTTCCTACTTAACAACTCTGTCGTGTTAAACCCTGCAGCAGTGCTGAGATTGTCGGCCTTTTCAAAGTTATTTATTAACACGTCATTATGAAGTAGCATAATTTCAATAGGTTATTGTAATTATTTTACTTATTTACTGTGATTTGCTTAATTTAGTCATGGAGTGGTCATCAACTTCTAACTGAAATGGAAAAAATTTCAAAACCACGAATTATCGGGGGGCTCGGAGTAGTATTACCACAAAACGTGAACCACAAAAGTTCGTTAAACAGCAATAAAACTGAACAAATATATCACAAACATCATTACGTCGTGTTTAAATCTAAACACAAAATGAATAAAAGAAATGCTCACAGAAAAAAAGTAGACCCCCCTGAAAGTCATTGAAAGATTCGTACACCGAAAAACCCTCGGGGCTAATCTAAATCGCATAGAAAAGCTTGTTTTCGCACATGTGCATTGCTGAAACACTAGTTGGCAGTGTGTGGGCTCCGTGGCTTCTCTCTCTGCCTGCGTGTCTGAGTTAATAGTTCAGAGATGCCGTTGTGGTGCTGAGGTCGTGAGAACCGAGCGAACTAGACTGCCTGCGGCCGGGCAGAGCGCCAATCCGTAAATCCCCGCTGGCAGGCCGGGTCGTGCTTTGGCCGCACAGCCTCTCTGGAGGTGAAGAGGCGCACACGCGTGGCCGCCAAGATGTGAGTTTAGAGCCAGAGTATAATAATTACAAGAGCCACTGGCCAGATCCAACACACAGAAACTTTTGAAGCAACATTTAGGACCTCTTACTGATGCAATGGTTTATATACAAAAAAATGTAATTTACTAATCCATGAACCTGTATAGCATTTGAAGCAAAAACATGGATTTGGCTGATATTTATATTTATTTAGGCTATGTTGTATTTATAATATTTATTTCATGTAATTTTTACATATTTTTTATAATATTTTAAGTTTGGATCAAATAAGTAGACTATAGTCAAAGATGGTTGTTCCACTGATCTAGAGCTGAGAGTTGAAGATTAGTTTCTGACTGTTTATATTAACAGCCATAACAAGCATTCCTCTTGGGTCTCGAGATAAAATACCACAATCTGAAAGAAATAACAATGAACGAATCCTCTCTTTTTAATCAGCTTACCCAGACAGATATGATCAGCTCTTAGTATTTCAGGTCTTAAACTCAAACTGGACAATTTATGCACATACACTAAAGAGCAGAACGTGAGAGTAACACTATAGAGTGTATTCTAAAACCCATACTTTATATGTCAAGTCCTGTAAAGAAACTTGTCAGGATGTACTACCACGATAAAAGTGTTAAAAACATGGGTAAGCACATTTTATAATGCTGAAAATGTCACCTCAAGGAGCCAGCAGGTCCACAAATCTTTGTCGTTTGTCTGCAGGATGTGTTTCTGAGATCAGGCCATTTCCACAAATAAAACCGGCTGATGATTTATTAGCCGTCTATTCTTGGTTTTTGGTCTGCTGATTTGGCAGATATGTTTCAAAAATTAACCTGTTTTATATGAACAGAACAGTTTAGCATTGTGATGTTAAGACTCTAGACCAGAGTACTGGTCAACAAGGTGGTAATTATCTTTATGAGGGTCAAATGTAGTGTCCTTTTTGACCACAAGGAGGAACAAAATTGCTTATCTGAGAAGTGATCAGACCAGCTGATTGGAGATTAATCCATGTAAATATCTATCTACTTTTATGCACATATATATATATATATATATATATATATATATATATATATATATATATATATATATATATATATATATATATATATATATATATATATATATATATATATATATATATAATACAATTTTTCCTTTGCTGCCTTCGCAACCAAATCAGCCTATACGTAACCCTGTCTAAATTTATTCCAGTTCAAAGTCACACACGAGGACAAGGGGGAAATGCTCTGCATACTTGGATATGAACGCTGTGGGAGAAAGGTGGGGGGCAAGGGGCTCTGTGGTCCAGAAAATAACCAAATGAGGCTGCCACTCCTCCTTTCTCCTTTAGCACCTGTTGCTCAAGAAGTCATTAAAGACACAGTCATCAGCAAAATTATTCAGGAGACCCAGACTTAGAACATCCCCACAAATGAACTCATTTAGGTGGACTTTAAATCAACCGTTCGCCCAAAAATTGATAATTCTCTCATTACTTACTCAACCTCATGTCGTTCCAAACCTGCCCGACTTACTTACTTTGGTAGAACACAAAAGAAAATATTTTGAAAAAGATTTTTTTTTCAAAATATCTAGTGTTCTGCAGAAGAAAGTCACTTATACAGGTTTGGAACAACATGAAGTGTAGTACAGCTTTTGGGTTAACTATCCCTTTACTGGTATGTCATGGACATATGTGGATCAAGAAGTTCTCCATTTTTCTTCAGTTTTTTTTTTTTTCAAGGATTATCTGTTGTTCCTCTGATATTAATAGCAAAGTGGACCATCTCTCCCTAGTAGCAGGAGTCGTGTGGTAGGGGAGGGAGGACACACGTAGGGACGCACCGCCGACCCTTATCAGATATCACAGCTCAAGGAGCCGCAAGGTCCGCAGATCCTTGTCACTTGTCTGCAGGACATATTTCTGAGTCCAGGTTTTGCTTTTCAGCACAATCTATGGTTTCAAGTCATGGTGTCTTGGCAGTCTTTGAAGACTTTGCGAATAGTATAGATTCCATTGGAGAAAGTTAAGGACCACAACCCCCTGACAGTCAGGAGGTCTTTCCAAGTATTTATAATCCCATCTCCTTGGTGGCCTTGAAGAAGACCGGCTTTAAATTTGGACATGCTTTTTATTTATGTTTTTACGCTTCTTGAGATCCATTTATTTATGTGGATCTGACTGATCAGCTGTTGGGCTATTTTAGGTGATGTTCTTATATTACAGACAGACTTCATAGAAGAGAGCGCTTTTTTCTAGACTTTTATTCAGTTAATTTAACACACACACACACACACACACATATAAATATTCAGTTGGTGATGACTCTACATTTAACAACATAACAATGTTAAACAACTAAGAATTAAATGCATCCACTTCATAGTTTCAGAATTAAATATTTTACAATTCCATGTAAAGGGTTTCAGGATATTGGTTTTGAAATGAAAATAAGTGTACTTTTTCAGTGCTTAAGTACATTTAACCAGTGTTGGGGAGTGTTACTTTTTAAAGTAAGGCATCACAATATTGTGTTACTCCCTAAAAAAAGTAACTAATTGCATTACTTAGTTACTTTTTATGAAAAGTAATGTGCTACATTACTTTTGCGTTACTTTTTTTCACTTGGGCTGGACTTGCTTGTCTGTATTTTAATAACAACAGAAAAGTTCTATTTTTGGCCCTTTCACACCAAAAGTGAAACGAATAAGCCTCAGGCTGTAGGAAATTTATAATTACGTCTGTACAGTAGGGGGCACAGTTCAGACAAACCTTTCAGATGTGCTGCCATTCTGGATTAAAGAAGAATAGGATACAGGAGAAGGAAGTTCAACACTCTTATTTCTAAATCTAATATAAAGTCATTTTTGCTTATTAGTTTGGTTGAATTAGATCATTGAAGTTCAGCAGCAAAGACATAAAGTGAGATTAAATACATAAAGTATATTTGTGTAATTTAATATAGTTTATTATTACAATCTGAGATTGCATTTAACTGTTTTTATTCATATTGAGGAATACTGAATGTTTTCGTGCAAGTGAAATGATTAAATGAATGCTCACATTTAGTCTAGAACTACAATAACCATCATGTTTACACAGCGCATACAACACTTTCGCACTATATTTCTCTCAACATGGGGACAGGAAAGGTGTCAGTCAATAAAATGTGAAAAAGTAACTTGCGTTACTTATTTGAAAAAGTAACCGATATTTTGTTGTAAATTGAAAAAGTAATGTGTTACTTTACTAGTTATTTGCAAAAAGTAATCTGATTACATAACTCAGGTTACTTGTAATGCGTTATCCCCAACACTGCATTAAACTTTATTTGTTTGTTTACATGTTTTGGTGTTGACTTTATTTTGCAACATAACTAGACTCAAATTTCTGAGCACGTTCTACACCCTTGTGGATGACAAGTGGTTAACTGAAAAGTCAAACAGAGGGCACAATCTGTGGGTTCTCTCGCAATGAGTGCATTGAGGCCTTGCATGTCTGTGGGATGCAGTTCTGAGGTAGTGAAATCAGTCCTCTCAGCATGGCATTTCCCTTGCTCGCTGAACTCAGTAACACATTAAGGCAAACTCTTCAATGCAGTTGGGTTTCAGGAAATCTAGTGAGTCACGTTGAGGTGTTTATGTGCCGAATGGTAACCAGGGGTGTTCTGTGGAATTTATGAAAGACTGGTAGGACTGTTTTTTTCATTCGGCTCGTTTTATCCCAATTGTGCTTTTTGCAATGGACAGCATTTTAGACTCAGCCCATTTGTAACTAATAGTTGTTGACGTTTGTGACGTTGCCATACATTTTCACATCCTCTTAATATTTGAGGAAAATGTGATTCTTATGTTTTTACCAGACGGGCAACGTGTACATTAGGGTCACTGTGAGGGCACAGTTAGTGGGAGTGGGAAATCTGCCCCCTGCATGGGTGGTGAATCAGCCGCTGTCTCACCACAAGCCCAGACATGCCCTAGATAGACACCTGAGAGTAACTGCTCACTGCTCTGACTCATGTCAGTCCTTTCAAACCATCTGTGAGAATGTGCGTGTCCGGATATTCACTGCCCTTTTAATGCATAGCAAAGAAACAAAACAACAAAAGGTAGAACAACATGTTAACACAATTAGCATGGTACAGCTTCTGTTGCGTGAATTTGATGATGTAACTTGGATACCTTGGTGCAACACCCCTATCCCCCCGCCCCATGCATATATATATATATATATATATATATATATATATATATATATATATATATATATATATATATATATAGTACATATACACACACACACACACACACACACACACACACATATACACATATATTAGAGGGGGACACCTTTTTTGGGGAAAAAATTATTATTTTTGTCATATTTTCTTGTGTTTATTATCATTATTTTTTGGTAAGACATGCATTTATTTATTTATTTATTTATTTACACTCTACAAAAATGTTGGGTTAAAAACACTGGGTTGAAAATGGACAAAACCAGGGTTGTTTTAACCCAGCGGTTGGGTTAAATGTATGTCCAACCTATTTTGGGTTCAAGCCAGCCATATAGTAATTTTAAACAATAGTTCGGGTAAATAAAACTGCCCAGCATGTTGGGCAAGCATTTAACCCAGTCGCTGGATTAAATCAACCCAATTGTTGGGTTTGTCCATTTTCAACCCAACTTGAGTTGTTTTTAACCCAGCATTTTTTAGTGTAGGGGGACATTTTGAAAAAAGTCATTAACTTTTTAAATATTTTCTTTTAAATGTGATGTGTGTATTTATTTGAAAATTGTGTGTATTATTTTTAGGGATACATGAAATTAAATGAAATATTTTAATGGGGGAAAACAGTCAGATGATAATCAGTAAAGATGTAAAGATCAGTAAAAAGCATAATTATTAATATAATCCGTAAATTAATATAGGTATAATTATTTTTTAAAATGTTTTCATTAAAAGGTGATGTTTGTTTCACAATTTTATTTTTTTTTTTCCCCCACTAGTGGCACAAAAACAACACACTTCACCTTTAAAGACCCATCTGTTGTCCTCCTCATGTTCAGATCACAAGGATTAGGTGTGCATATATTATAGATTGCTGACAAGCAGTCTAATCTTTCCAGTTATCCAGTTGTGTGCTCATTCATTGTCCTCATACAGGATGTCCTGGTATCTAGCAGGGCAATATCAGGCACAGAGTTGTTAGGGTGCATTTGACAAAAGGAAAGTAAAGAAGAAACTACAAGAAAAATCCCCTCACCAGATGTTACCAGCTTTTGAAAAGGTGCCTGGGAGCTTTCTCGTCCTGCACTTTCCCTCCCCTCATCTTGTCAAAAGATCAAATTGTTTTTCTTCCTCTCTTTATCATGCAGCCTCATGTGGATCTGCCTTTTTAAAGGCTCTTGACTCAGACTGTGACAGGTCTCTGTCCGGATGGGGCTGGTCACAGTTATGAGAGCTTGTTCCCTTTTTTTGATCTCTGTCCTCTCTTTTCTTCTGACGGGAAGGTAAAGTTTACTCGTCTTATTTGTCTTTCACTTCTTATGGTAAATGCAGTGCAGTGTGCCCTCCACTTGGAGATTTTATGGTGTTGATTCTCATGCATGAAACAGTCGAGTCAAGTGTCAATAAGAGAAAGGCTTCACTCCAAACAAAAGCAGCTAGTGAATGGCAGGGTGAAATGAGAGCACAGCTGGGCACACACACATGCAAACAATACAGGGTGATACTCTCCACATCATGTTTCCTTGGTGAATTAATCCTTACTAGTGAGGTAGTGAATGTTGATTCAGCTCTTTTATTTTATTTTTTTATTTTTTTGAAAAAATAATTAAAAAAAAACTTTAAGAAATGTAATTTTCTCATTCACATATGTTGGTGTGTTACATAAAAAAACGCTGGATGGAAAAACCAAGATGTGAATAAAATTTCCAAAATGCATTAAAAAACTTGTTTAAGGTGAACACATTTTTTAGTAACATGCACATAACCTGCGACGCAAACACATTTACTGCCATAAACGGAGTGTCTATTTACACTAAGTGCAAACGCTATTTACACTAGCTTCGCCCTCCTATGTCTGATTGGGCAACTCAAGTTTTAAAAAAGACGTATGGAATTTAATGACTTGAGTGGCGCAACAGTAGGGAGTAAGGCTCACAGACTTGGCTTTTAATGTGATCCATGCAGGTTCGAATCTGCCTTTTGCCAAGCTCACTCCATTTTCCCCATCACATATTACGTCAGAAATGCATTTACTTTCAATAAAAATAAAAATAATGTTCCTAAAAGTGGAAATAAACCGCCTAACGAGTTATTAATAATAGTAAAAGTACTTATTGGGTAGGGTTAGCAGAAGGTGTTGGGAAAATTTATGTACTTAGTATATTGCTAAGAAAATGCTGCTATTGTCACTTAGCGTAAATAGAATATAAGTCAAAAGACAATAGAACCCATTATAATCAGTGATATTGTTTACACTGGATGCGGTACAGCGCGAAGCGACAAATTCCAGACAGTCAACGTATTCCCCATTCTATTTCTGACATAATCCAAGTGCTTTGCAACAGTCAGCTTGTCGCGTTCAGTGTAGACAGCTTTTAGCTGTTGTGGCGCGGCGCGATGATACGCGATAAAAGTCGCGTCTAGTGTAGACACGGTGTAGACCACTTTTACAATATGTAAAATACATCTCTGATGTCCCCAGATGTGTGTATGTGAAGTTTTAGCTCAAAATACCCCTCAGATCATTTTTTATAGCATGTTAAAGCAGAACTAAGTCACTTTTTTTACCTTTATAAATAGTTTTCTAAGTCCTTACGATGGTTAATTGACTTGTAGTGGTGTGTTTGAGACGAGCACTAACCCCCTCTGGCACGTCTACGCCAAAAAACAGCACTTGCAAGTTGAGCTTCGCCAACCCGACAGAATCTCGCCTCATGTTCACGCGAGAGTGACAAAATGCTTTACGGTAATTCAAAAACAATGTATATATTATGACTTTATAAGACAATTTCAAAAATTACCCACCTCCATCAAGATTTCTTGTACTGTATTTGCAAAACTACTGCGCTGGTGAGCGTTGTAGTCGTTGTAGTCTAGAGCCGCACTTAGAGTATTTACGACAGTGTGATTCACTGAAAGAACCTGTAGGGGGAGCTTCGCAAATCTTACTGAGTTCCGCTTTAAATTTGTCACTTTTTGAGAGTGAGCAAAAATGCTCCGTTTTTGTGTGTCCCTTTAAATGCAAATGAGCTGCTGCTCTCAAGAAGAGGGCGGAGTTTCAAGAGCTCCTGTTAGCAGCGTCGATTACCTCACGCAGACTCCCTTAAAATGTCAGAAACTGTTCAGTCTTTTATGTTCAAAAACGGAGTTGGACAATGATGGACAGTCAAAAAGAAGTGACAACATGTAGAATGCAACAGGACACTTCTGAATGGTTAGTTGATGAATTTATGTTGCTGATGTGGAGTTAATTATCTTAAAGTCATTGATTAGCATATTCTGTCATGATAATCTATAAATCGCTTGTGTGGGAACTGTTGTAAGATCTTACAGAGCCAGAGAATGTATACTGCATGAAGACAGAACAGGTATAGTTAGGCCTAAGTTTAATTACGGTTATAACTTGTCATGTTGTCATCTTGCTTTTACGACATGCTATTGCATTTGTGTTACGTACAGTATTGCAATAACATGACCTCACCCCCTTTGCTGTGTGTTCTCGGAGGCGGGGTTTATGTAAATTTTAGGGTTAGTGATGTCACCAACCCGAGAAGAAGCTCGTTGTAGTCCCTACCAGCCATTTGTTGTAGTTCTTACACAGAGAAATCTTTAAAAGACAATATCTCTATTTGCTTAGAACTTTGAGCATCCTAACGTTCCAGATGTTGTTTATGCTCAAACAGCAACATTACACACTAACTAAAGTTAAAAAAGTGAAATCATAATCAACCACCCCTTTAATAAACATGTTTTTTTATTTTGTGACAGCTTCCTTAGAAGTAACATTTTTGTTCTCTTGAAAGCATGAGATGAAATTCTGCTTTATTTGCAATTCTTTTATTATTTTGGGGGCGGAATCGAGATATTCATCCATTTATCATTTTCAGTTTCTTCACCCAAGGGCATGAACCATACATGACGTTAGTCATAACCGAGAAAAGCACCAAATCAGAGGATGAAAGAGAAGTGAAAAATTGTGATTTCAGATACGATAGTGCTCTTTGAGTTTAAGAAGTCTTGTGAGAAAGCTTGTTTGCATTTGTGGTTAGAAGACAGTTTGTTTGCGTGCATGGGAGTGGATGTGGGTATGCGAATGCGAGGTACCGCTCAGGGTTTCCGCTCCGAGCGCCAGTGTTTGTGTGCTGTTCATTGGTTCCTGCCTCACTGTGTGCTGGTGAAGAGGAGCAGAACCACTGTATTGATCGTTTCACCTATCCCGCAGCCTACCGCATTGTGTCCTCCCTTTTCTCCCCGGCCAATCAATACCTCTTTGTGCCCATCTCTGTCCATTGACAAATCACTCAGTTCAAATGCTGTTTTGTACAGCTGTCAGTCAAACTGAAGGTCTGACTTCGTCTTTTTCTCATTTGACACTTCGCATTTACACGCTCATTGTTCACAGTCGGCCCACATTTAGGGGTCTTTATCTGCATAAAGTTGATTCAACTCTCTTTAACTACAGTATCTGATCCAATCTTGGGTTTAAATGTGAGATTACTTCCTCTAAGTGCTGTTTTGGAGGTGGACCAGTGTCTGCCTGGCTGCACTCCTGCTTGGTGGATCTATGGCTTCCGTCCATTGACATCAGCACTTGTTATATCTTTCACAGGTCCAGCTCACCAGTATCTGTTTATCACATTTAACATCCTATTCTTTTGATGTGGCCACTTGCCACGGCCGCTGTGTTTCCATGGCCAGCACCAAACAAGCTTAGACACAACAGTTTGGAGAGGAAGACAACCCTCAGCAGCCTCTCATTTCCTATATTGTCTGAGGTGATTCCGATTTAGGGAAAGTTTATTGTTCGCACACTGCTTTGTACCGCTGGGCCTATCAGTCTGGAATGTCACACTTCCCGTGCATATTTTTAGACCGGACATTAAATTCAAGACAGTCAGTTAGATACATGTGAATAAGGTGTAATTCAGAAGCAGACAAAGAACCCGTTTGAACAGCTTATTGTCTTCCATGACATTTTATGACAAATCAATACATGAACTGTCAGACGGCTGCATTGGGTCACTTCCTGAGGGACTGTTTGTTCCCAGTGGGGTGTATGGCAAGGGGACAGTGGGGGCATTTTGGGGTCCCTGACCCTTCTTATTTAGGCTGGTTGAGAGTCGACTAGGACTGGGACCATTGAGAAGCCATCAATGGAGGCGACCATCCAGTAGACAGAAGCACTGATAACTAAAGTGATGGAACAGGGTTAACAAGACATATTCAGAGAGCATTGTCATTTCTGGTGAATGAATGGATTGAGAAAAAAAATCTTGGAAGACACTTTTTTTGGCCTCACACCATGAAACCTAGAGAAACTTTGACTTTCTGTCCAGCAGAGGAAACATCTGGGGGTAGACAATAAAGAATGTGTGTGAGAAACCTGAAGAGACCCCCAGCCATTCTGCTTTACCTCAGTTTTCCATTGTGGTGTCTGTTGAAGATTTTTGAACCAATGAAAGAACTTTATTATATGCTATCTATCTTTCTGACAGAAAACTTGCTTAATTTCGACAGGGGTATGTCTGAAAGTAATGAACATTTGCAGTTCAGCTAGTGAGTCAGACGTTGATTCAGTAACTACTCTGGGGTGTGTCTTTTCACAAGACTTTATATATATAGAAAGACGATGCACTTATATACTATGAATGGGAGAAAGTGCAGAGCGCAATATGGCGGAATAAGTCAAGAGCCAATCGGCAATTGGTAAAGTCATTGCGTTACTGCGGCCCCGGCTGCTATAGAAACAGTCAGTGTTCGAAAACGCTCCCTTAGAACAATCGCATTGGCTTATCCAGCCTGAAAAAAAGCTGTTTTTTGTCATGATTTGAGCATTTAGAAACAAAATTTATAAGACAGTTATTGTCAGATTTCATTGGTGATTTCAAATAAGAAATTTATTTGTGAACTTAGTGAACAGCTTTGGAAAATTTGATGTTCCCCCATTCCTAGAGTCAGGAGCTGCACTTGCATGCCCGAAAGGTGTTTGAGTGAAATGACGTGCCTTAAAGGGACTTTGGGTGTGTTTTCTGCACAGTGATATAACTCGCTGATTAATAGTATGATGCATTGTTGGAGAAACTAACCAACTTGTCACAACTGTTTCCCGAAACTGTAGTAACATGGTTGCACCTCTGCTGTCTGAACCACATTGGTTCAACAAAATAGAACTAACGTTAGTGACGTCATGTGCTGGTGGAGAAGTAATAACTTCTGCTAATTAATCTGTTCAAGATCTCTGAGATGCTGCCGTAACGAACATGACTACTTCACTGCTTTTGTCATTTTGCTTTATTTGATGTCTGATTCATCACGGGTTCACTGCAAAAAATGCTGTTCTTACTCAGAATTTTTGTCTTGTTTCTAGTCAAAATATCTTAAAGTTCTTAAATCAAGAAGCATTTTCTTGACAAGTAAAAATTATTTTCTTGTTTTCAGGAAAAATAAGTCAAAATTAAGTGAGTTTTTCCTTAAAACAAGCAAAATAATCTGCCAATGGAGTAAGCAAAATAATCTTATTTCAAACCAAAAATAAGCTAGATAATCTTGTTTTCAGTTTGAAATAAGATTTTTTTGCTTACCCCATTGGCAGATTATTTTGATTGGTTTAAGGAAAAACTTGACTTATTTTTCCTGAAAACAAGAAAATAATTTTTACTTGTCAAGAAAATGCTTCTTGATTTAAGAACTTTAAGATATTTTGACTAGAAACAAGACAAAAATTCGAAGTAAGAACAGCATTTTTTGCAGTGTTCATACTCAAGAGTTCCCTTGCGCATTTTACGCACATGCGTACTCTTCAAAAACGGTGCTGATTGTTGACGCTAAAATGTGTGAATTAAAATCTATTTATATTGAAATAGAATTAAAGATATAGAATGCACTGAATGTTAGTTTGCTAATTGTGAATGATCTAGACCTATTTAAGTCAAGATGTCAATTAACAAGAAACTATGCTTCTAACCACAGCTCGAGAGCTGTAGTTCCAACCATGTAAGTTTGCGATGTTTGTTGAATGCCAAATCATTCAACTACATTGGCACCGACGGAACTTGCGACCATAGTTGGCTAACTATGTTTTCTGGAAATGCAGAAAACATTTGTGTTACGTTCAGAGCGGAATCCTCGGACTGAAGCATTCATCAGACTTAAACTACTTTTCTTCATTCATTAAAAAAAGAGGCTCATTGGGTTGGGAAATCAGGTGTTTACATGCACACCAGAAAACTAGAAAGCTGTTTAAGGGGCTGTTTATACGACACTGTTTTCAAATAAAAATGGAAAACGTTTTATATGTTTTGGCCGTTCATTTACAACGGTATTTTGCAGCCTAAAAATGCAAACTTTTGAAATCGGGTTTCAAAGTGCAAGTTTTTGTAAACATTGGATATTGTTCAGCCTATAGGTGCATAATGTCTCTTTAAAAAATGACACCGGCGCCAACTACTGGCCTGGCATGCATAACGCACCGTTTTTAGTCGTTTTTGCAGATCCTTGTAAATGGGAGAACATTTTGACAACATTGTCATCTGTATATGCGAAAAAAGCAAAGGAAAAACATTTTTGTTTTTAGTACATCGTTGTCGTGTAAACATACCCTAAGATACGCGAGCAACATTCATGTTTACATGCACTGTGTTAGTGTCCTAAACCCGCAATACAAAAAGCCTATTAAAATTGAATTTATATAACAAGATCCGCGTTCTCCAGCATA
Source organism: Chanodichthys erythropterus (assembly GCF_024489055.1). Taxonomy (NCBI): domain Eukaryota; kingdom Metazoa; phylum Chordata; class Actinopteri; order Cypriniformes; family Xenocyprididae; genus Chanodichthys; species Chanodichthys erythropterus. The sequence continues at coordinate 24,509,434 of NC_090240.1, forward strand.
AAGGTGTGTTAAATCCCTTTCTTTATATTTTTGGTTTGATATAAGATTATTTTACTTACCCCACTGGCAGATTATTTTGCTTGTTTTAAGAAAAAAATTTGACTAATTTTTTCTGAAAACAAGAAAATAATTTTTACTTGTCTAGAAAATGCTTCTTGATTTAAGAACTTTAAGATATTTTGACTAGAAACAAGACAAAAACTCTAAGTAAGAACAGCATTTTTTGCAGTGCAGACTACACAAAAAGAACCGGCTCATAAGAGCCATTAAAGGGTTAGTTCACCCAAAAATAAAAATAATATTATTTATTACTCACCCTCATGCCGTTCCACAGCCATAAGACATGTTCATCTTCCAAACACATTAAGATATTGTTAATGAAATCCGATGAGTGAGGCTCTCAGGGTCCATAAAGGTACTAAAAACATATTTGAAACAGTTCACTGCTTCTATGTTAATATTATAAAGCAACAAGAATACTTTTTGTGCGCCAAAAAAAACAAAATAAAGACTTTTCAACAATATCTATATGGGCTGATTTCAAAACACTGATTCAGAGCTTTACGAATTGAATTAGTGAATCAGAGCGCCGAAGTCATGTGATTTCAGCAGTTTAGTCATTTGATAGGAGATCCGAATCACTAATTTGGAACAAAAGATTCATAAAGCTCAGAAGCTTCAATCGGCCCATATAGATATTGTTGAAAAGTCGTTATTTAGTTTTTTTGGTGCACAAAAAGTATTCTTGTCGCTTTATAATATTAAGATAGAACCACTGAACTCACATGAACTGTTTCAAATATGTTTTTAGTACTTTTATGGACCTTGATAGTTTGAATGGCATTGCTCTCAATAGCGGTCTCACTGAGCCATCAGATTTCATCAGCATGTCTTAATTTGTGTTCTGAAGATGAACAAAGGTCTTACGGCTATAGAACGACATGAGGGTGAGTAATTAATGACATTATTTTCATTTTTGGGTGAACTAACACTTTAAATTGTGAATCAGACTAAACTGGTCGTATATGTTTTGAATTCACTAAAAGAATCGTTGAAGAAAGTAATATATTCGTGAATCGGACTAGACTGCTCACACTATGGCTGCATCTGAAAGCTTAGACAGCTGATTTGTTGCCTCGCTATCTATCAGGCAATGACTTTGCTGGCAGCGTTTGCGCAAGAACGTACCTCACGAAACGCACTGATGTCGGACAGACTTCTGAAGCAGCGTAAAGGTTTAATTAGCAAAGTATAGAAAGAGTTTTGGTGAAAAATAAGCAAATATTTAATTACTACATTCGTAATTTCTCACTAGAAATGACATCAAAAGTGGAAAATGTTTGTCAAAAATGTACATTTACACACATACTAACCAACTGCAACTTTCAGATGCTATCTTTCTTTTTTAGCTTAACTGCCACAGGAAAAGAACACACAGGATTGTGGGATATCAAAGGGATAGTTCACCCAAAAAATGAAAATTCTGTCATTTATTACTCACCCTCATGCCATTCCACACCTGTAAGACTTTCATTAATCTTCGGAACACAAATTAAGATATTTTAGTTGAAATCCGATGGCTCAGTGAGGCCTGCATAGGAAGCAATGACATTTCCTCTCTCAAGATCCATAAAGGTACTTAAAACATATTTAAATCAGTTCATGTGAGTACAGTGTTTCAATATTAATATTATAAAGTGACGAGAATATTTTTGGACTTATTTAGTGATGGTTATTTCAAAACAATGCTTCAGGAAGCTTCGGAGCATAAATGAATCAGTGTATCGAATCGCCAAAGTCACGTGATTTCAGCCGTTGGCAGTTTGACACATGATCTGAATCATGATTCGACACACTGATTCATTATGATCCGAATCTTTCTGAAGCATTGTTTTGAAATCGTCCATCACTAAATAAGTCCTTATTTTGTTTTGTTTTTTTGCGCACAAAAAATATTCTCATCACGTTATAATATTAATATTGAACCACTGCACTCACATGAACCGATTTAAATATGTTTTTAGTACCTTTATGGATCTTGAGAGGGGAAATGACATTGCTCCCTATGAAGGCCTCACGGAGCCATCGGATTTTAACTAAAATATCTTATTTTGTGTTTCGAAGAATAACGAAGGTCTTATGGGTGTGAAACGGCATGAGGGTGAGTAATAAATGACAGAATTTTCATTTTTGGGTGGACTAACCCTTTAAAGGCAGTGAAGGATACATCTATGCTGCCTTCAAAAATCGATCAGATAAATGTATCTCAGGGGACACGAAGTGAAGCTCACATTGGATTCAGACATGTCTTGATTCGTTCCTGCTTTATTGCATCACTTTCGATACAAACTCTCATTCACAGCTCTTATAAAATGTGATTTCATTTATTTGTCATTCAGTTGTGCAGTTGACTATATGAATATTAGGCTGTTTGGTGTTTAAGGAGATTTATAGAGTAAAAATGGGTAGCCTGCATGTCAGTATTTTTCCCTTTACTTTTCATTCATTCATTTTTTATCCATTGTGTCATGTGGAGTTTAAGAAGAGGGCTCTTATCCCTATTCAGTGTTCACTCCCAGCCCCCCATGAGACAAAAGTCTGATGACATCACCTAGTTTTCTCAATGAGTAATCCTCAGGGACAGCTCATGAGATGTCTTATTCAAACTCAGATTATCTCCGCAAATCCAGTTAGCAGCGAAACTGTGCCACTTCCTCACAATACTTTTACTTTTTCTTCTCTATTTTCATCCTTTTTCTTCCTTTCATATGTGTTTCTCTCGAGTTGCTGCTCGTATCTTTGGGGAAAATGTTGTGAAATGCAAATAAGTTTTTGGTCAATAACTATTAACTGCATCCGCTTTTTGCTGTTTGTCTTTGAGCCAGCTAATTTATTCGCCCATTGTTGTTTTCACATTCAGCTCTGGGTCAGTGTGCAACCACAGTTACCTTGTCACTCATTCATTTGCTTGTCCAATTCAGAGGATTAATTATGCTAATCAAACTTAATGCCACACGTGAGCTCTTAAAGGAGCAGTTCGCAGAAAAAATGCTACATGAATTCCTCTTTTCTTTAAAAAAAAGTATAAAAAGGTAAGAGGCTGCTGAGTAGTTTGACAATACTGAAAAAGAGTAGGAAGTATTAGTATTAATATGAATCCATTCATGCCAAAAAGAGAAAATAAAATAAGATTTACATAAATAATCTGTGTGATTTGATGTTTCACATTTAATAACATGCTTTTGAAAATTGTAATGAAAGTGAAAGTAATAGTCAGTAATCTGCTTTCTGATTTGGGGATGTCCAGAAGTACTGGAAGTAACTGATTACATGTAATCTGAAATGCGTAATCAGATTCCAAATATTAAGTACTTGTAATTAGATTATATTACATTTTAAAATTGTAATCAGACTAGTTACTTTTTGATTGTTTCCATGATTACATATTCACACAAAGGCAATAAATTATTCATCATTTAATGATTTTCCTTTCTAAAAAAGTCTACTACTTATATACATTCATAAGGTCTTCGAGGTTTGTGGAATTGCACACACAGACCAGCCACTAGTCATGTGTCTATCACTGAAAACTGAGACCCTCACAGCATTTGATCACTGGATTTACAGAAATCATTTATCTTTTTAGAATTGTTTTGTTTTTCAACATTGCATCTCTCATGAACTATTGACTACAACACATTATTGATTATGACTCGATATTTGAATTCATACAGTGGGTCATTTAACCATGTTTGGAACTAGTCTTTGGAAGGCTTTTGTCTTTCAAACGCATTAAAATGCATACATTTACATCTTATTTTCAAGCAGGGATTCGCAAACTTTTTTTGTCAGCCAAAACTTTTTGACCTAACATATTTACTTGAAGTACCCTCTGAGATTTTAAGGTGATATATTAATAATTAAGTCAATAACTGAACAGTACATTTGCATGTTCACGGTTCTCTGAAGTCAGTTAAAGGTCACATGACATGCAGTTAATCAAATGAAATATTTCATTTTTTTTAGTAAGGTTTTTATTTTGCCTGTTTTTATATTAAAAAGGTTTATTTTAATTTAAGATTTCATGGTTTAATAAATTATTAGCTTTTCTCACAAAGCCCCTGCATTTCCTTCAGTTTGGGAAACCCTGATGTAATATTTAATGAACTTGATGTTAATAAAGAAAGGAATACAGTATATATATATATATATATATATATATATATATATATATATATATATATATATATATATATATATATATATATATATATATATGTAAAATGATATATCTCAATATGGTACAAGATTATCCTGTTCAAATCAATGTGATAAACAAGTTAGGTCAAAAATAATCTGAAAGTAATCTAAAAGTAGTCAGATTATAATACCTAAAATGTGTAATGTAATGGATTACATTACTAACTACAATTTTTGTCATGTAATTTAGAATTAGTGACGGACTACAATTTGTAAGTACTCTACCCAACAATGATCACCAGACACAAAAGATATTATAATAAAAAATAAAATAAAAATATATATAAATATATATATTAGTCAAACCAAAAATTATTCAGACATTTTTGATATTTTTGATATATTTTTACTAGTGGGTGCAGGACACTATAGTTCATTTATGTAAGTGAGGATAACAAAATAAAGTAAACTGTGATATATTATATCCATAAATTCTACATACAGTGGACTACCTGTAAAATTGATAAAAATTTGGAACCAAAAATCATTCAGACACTTTGACCTGAACATGTTTTGCTTAAGTGTTACCTGACATAATTAAGATTATTTTTTTCTGACACAGTTTAACTCTGAGATCTTGTCATTTTATTACCATTTTTTTTAAACTATAGTGAATAAACTGTAATAAAGAATGAAATGTTCAAGGTGTCTGAATAAATTTTGGTTTGGCTGTGTATATATATATATATATATATATATATATATATATATATATATATATATATATATATATATATATATATATATATATATATATATATAGTTTATTAATTAGATATTTGAGTGAAGGCATGGGTAACACTTTATAATAACTGCACACTATGAAGCATTAGATAAGCATTAGTTAATAGTTATTTCATCACTTATAAAGCATTAATAGACATTAGTAAGTGGTTTATAAATACAGCTATAATTGCTTTATTCTTGATTTATAAGCATATCTATAATGCGTTTAATAATTGTATTTTCATGCTTTATTAATAATCAATTTATTATTTCTAAATTAAGTATTACATTATTTACAAACCAGTTATTTAGGAGTTGTCAGTAGTTCATTTAGTAAGTGTAAGTAAATGATTAATAAACTATTTAAACATTCATTTATACATCTTACAACATTATTTAGACACATAGTAATAGTTACTCAGTGTGTTAATAAATGTTTTATTAACACATATTCCTACTGCAATTCTTGATTAATTCAGGTAGTTATAACACTTTTAGAAGTGGTCAGTTAACAATTTTTGTGAGCTCATCTAAAGTGAGGACTATTTATTCTTTGTAAAGCTTCTATAAATGAGATTTAAAGAATCACTGATCTTCTGCACTGCTGTTCTCTAATGTTTTAAAGTTAGTACCGAGGTAGTTTTGACACTATGGTAATAAAGCATTTATTAACACACTGAGTAACTAATACTATATGTCTAAATAATAAGATGCATAAATGTACATTTAAATATTTTATTAATCATTTACTTACACTTCCTAAATGATCTTATGAACCACTGACAACTCCTAAATTACTGGTTTGTGAATAATGTAATACATAATTTAGAAATGATAAATTGATCATTAATAAAGTATGAAAATACAATCATTATAGATATGCTTCTAAATCAAGAACAAAGCATTTATAGCTGTATTTATAAATGCTTACTAATGTCTATTAATGTTTTATAAATGATGAATTAACTTTTTACTAATGCTTCATAGCGTGAGTTATTCTAAAGTGTTACCAAGGCAGGTTTATAATAGCATTTCATGATTCAGCTAACAGTGTTTTGGGGCAGTGTATGAAAATCAGTATTTATTAAGTTCAGTTATTGTAGTTGATATATTTGTAATTCAATCAAATCGCTTCCATGTATTAACATGTATTTTCTAATTTTAGTTGTTGTTATGCTCTTGTTTCCCTTTACGAGTATGTTCACTCTCTCTGTGTGACCATTAAAGTATTGAGTGTCTGCACAAACTCCAGGGGGTAAACTGTTCCACTTCAACCATCCGAAGAATTCAGATGCTTGGCACCCTCTGCATTTAATGGTCTCTGAGCAATTGTCTTATCATTCCATGGGAAAGACTGGCATAACTGCAACTGATCTTGCCAAGCTGCGCTTACTCGTTTGAGACATAAATGAAACAGAAGAAGACATGTTTCAGGAATCTGAGAAGTTTATTACAGCTGCAGTGAATATTTTCTAATGCTTGGTGGTCACAGGTTTGGTCAAATGACTGTGTGAGATGTATTAAATAAAGAAAAAACGATCCCACTAGCATATCAGATCTTTGCATCGCTGTTGCTTTATACTCTAAAAGAGGCAAGCTGTCAGTAATGTCCGTATAAATGTAGGAGCAGGTGGTAAAGAAGCCTTTGTTAATCACTTAATGATGAATTCTTCACTTTACATGGTGCCTTTGGGGCCTCTGTTTTACTCCTTGTGCATGGGCTGTAGAAACTTTATAAAAAGTTTATTTTAGCATGAAATGAGTAGGCACAGATAAATGGCCTGCTCGAGGGTTTTGTCATCCAATGCAGTCAGGGCTATTGGGGGTCTTCTGACCAGGCAGGTTGGGACCATATGTCATCATTCCTGGGCTTTGTGTGGGCGTGTCTCTGTGGCAACCGCATCAGCTGTGGCCATTGTGTGGCTGGACTCAATAGCCCATATATTCATTGCTGGGCTATTGCAGGCCCTGCAACAGAAACAAATTGATACATACAAGCTCCGGCCCCATTGAGATCACATGACACATTTGAAATTAACAAAAAAGGAACATTTTAGGCTGTTGAAAATCTTGAGAAAAGATTGGTTTCCATGGAGACCAGGCGGTTGGCCTGCTACGGCCCATTAAACTCGAATCAGATGTAAATTTCCTTTGCCCCGACGTCACTGTCTTGCAGCCCCCTTCGCAGCGCAGACACAAATTAAACAGTTTGTTTGCCAATTCACGTGTCATTTTAATGGCTTTTTATGCGTCTCTCCTTTGTTTAAATGAACAGAATAACAAACCGTCATTGATTTATAATATCTAGCCACTTAAGAGGTCTGTTCACGAGGCGTTTCACAATAACAGGGTAATTAAAGAGGATTAGAGGTGGAAACAGAGCCTTTCATTCAGATACTTGTCATTTATAGATACGCTTAAATTTCTGAGGCTGAATATAATCGAGTATAATAGTCACATAAATGTCAGGATTTTTGGGAAAACTTGCTGATATAGCTAGATTCTTTCTTTTTTGTGTATTTTTTTTACTTGTCTTATAATAATAAATAATAATAATAAAGAAATATTTAAATATTTTATAATTTTACAATTAAAGAAATTCAAAAAAACATACATAAATTATATTTAAATATACATTTAAGTATATATAAAATAACAATTAAAAAGTAAATATATATATATATATATATATATATATATATACAGACATTTCAAAACACCTTGAACATTTCATTCATTAATACAGTTTATTCACTATAGTTTAAAAAATGGTAATAAAATAACTGTTAAACTGTGTCAGAAAAAAATTATCTTAATTATGTCAGGTAACACTTAAGCAAAACATGTTCAGGTCAAAGTGTCTGAATAATTTTTGGTTCCAAATTTTTATCAATTTTACTGGTAGTCCACTGTATGAACAATTTTTGGGTATAAAGTGTCACAGTTTACTTTGTTTTGCTATCCTCACTTACATAAATGAACTATAGTGTCCTGCACCCACTAGTAAAAATATATAAAAAATATAAAAAATGTCTGAATAATTTTTGGTTTGACTGTGTGTATATATATATATATATATATATATATATATATATATATATATATATATATATATATATATATATATATATATATATATATATATATAAGTGTATCTCTGATCACTTTAGCAACTGGAGCAGCAAGTAAATAACCAGAAGAAAAACCCAAAAGGATCAAAAGCTGTTTAAGTTTATTTTTTATTACTTATAATTTTTACTAAATTATTAATATTTTATTTTAATATCTTTTGTGTCTGGTGATCAGTGCTGGGTAGTTTAAAGTTTAAAGAGGGAAATGTTATCTCAGACTTTTGGACCCCATTGCACATTATTGCTATATTGATTTTGATAAATATAACTTTTTCAATGCAAACATTTCATTGTAAATATGAACATGCAGTAATTGTGAAATCATGCCACTTTACCTCCAAAATCCAACCTTTGTACTTCTCAAGATCTCATGTGTGTGTGTATTAGAATTCATTGTGATGTTTAGACACAGATTTCTAGTGCTCTTGTCTGGTCTTCTGTAGCAGACCATAAATCCCGATCTTTTCAGCGTCTCGTTAATGAGTTCTAGTATGGGCGGCATTTTTTCTACTTTCAACTGACTTATTTTACAGCCATCTGTGGGCCTGTTTCTCTGTTGTTGCTAAAGAGACTGTTCTCGTCCCCTGATGGCCCTGAGATCACTCTCACAATGAGCAGCTTTTCTGTTTTCTGTTTCCCCTTTTGTGGATTTTTTTTCTCAGAAGCTGGATGGCAGTCAGGAAGTTGTGGCATGGAAAATGGGCAGTTTTGAGCCACTGCTTACTGCCTCCTCCAGAACAGGAAGTAATGTGCCATTCTGATTGAGCAGAGAAAATATTTTTGCTTGACACGTTGGTGGAAGATTTGTTCAAGTGCGGCAGGCTGTACTGTGCGTCTGTTTGTCTTGGGTTTGTGCACTTTCTCTTTCCTCCTGTTATTATAACCATTAATGTCATTAAACAAGAGGGTTTATCCTGTGACGAGATGAGGTCGCTGGTGTTGCCCCAGCTCACAGGATGGCATTAGTTCATAATATCTGATCTGGCTCTAAAACTATTAAAAATAATCAACATCATTTTTTCAGCATATTTTTTATTTCCTGCCATTATGTTCTGGTTTTCATTTAAACATTTTCCATTCATGTATGCATTTAGCAGACACTTTTATCCAAAGCAACTTAAATTGCATTAAGGTTTTATCAGTTTACAGATTTTCTGGGAATTGAACCCATGACTTTGGCATTGTTAGAGCAACAATACCTATATTTTCAAATATATTTTTGTTATGACCACTCTCAGAGTGTTTGGCATGATATTGGATATGACAATGTTGATATGTTTGGTCTTGGTCGAAGGTCTTGACTTGCAACTACCAATACATACACAACACGTTGCTGTGACCAAGTAGACATGAATTACCCATAGCAGATCTATACAGGTGGAGCTGGGGAAGGTGGAGGGTTTCTGAAAGCGCGCTGCAACTGCTACAGCAAATACTGACCAAGCATTTGAAGGTTGGGCAGCGAGCTCATTGGCTACTGACCAAGTATTTGAAGGTTTCAAATACTGACCAGTATTTGAAGGTTGAGCAATGAGCTCATTGGCTACTGATACAGCAGGAACCAATCAGCTGTGCCCTATAGAGAATGATGTGATTGCAAGCAGATTGTGTTAAGGACCTGTCAGCCTGCGCCATCTAGAGTTTCATGACAGAACTCTGTATTTATTTTATTGTATTTGATTAATAAAAAGTTGAGATGTGATTATCAAAGAATGCACACACTGATCAACTGTATAGCTTGAGTACACTGTAAGTCACTTTGGATAAACCTGCCAAATGTAGAAATGTAAAATTCATGTGGCCGAAAACATGTTTGGAAAGCTCTCACAGGTGTGATCCGTAGGGTTGCCATCGCCACTAGTTTCCCTGTGGCCTGTCTCATATGGAGCCCAATGATGTGAATTTGACAGTCAGATGACTGATTATAGCAGCAGCAGCACCAGTGATGCTAATTTTCATATCTTATTGTGTTCAGCATCAGCCCTCCCAGTGTGACAGGGGCTTCCATTAGCGGATCATCCGTACCGCGGGGAGACAGACACGTAAAGCACAGCGGTACGGAGGATCCGAGCCCGCTTGCTCTCTCTATGTCATCCATTCATGCTCAGTGTGATTTAGTTGATGGAAAGGTCACTTTTCAAGTGTAAACAGTGTTGCTTTATCATTCTGTTTTGATCCGATCCATTGGTTGATGTTACTGTTGTTAACATGTAAATGTGGCATTGATTCTCAGTGAAATATCGTTTAACACGTGATTTCTGCAAATGCTTTATGATAACATATCAAAATCACGCAATGGTTATAAATCATCTCTGTGACAGATTTCCCAGAGAGAAAGCGAAATGAAGATTTATTGCTATTAGATGTTTGTGAAGTGTTCATCAAAAAGTCATGCATTGTCCGTGACATTTCAAAAGCTCTACAGTCCGTAGGTTATAATGGGAAACATCTCAGGAATGTCGCGACCCTTCAATGCTAATGTGAAGGAATGTGACCATCTCAGTCATTTAATTGTCTGCGTTTTATTCATGTGAAGAGGACAGAGAAATGGATTTGGATGGTAGACCCGTCGGTATGTCTGGTGTTTCGCTGTTCTTTCACTTGTAGAGTGCTGGTGGCCCAGAAGAAGCCATGTTTACACCCACTCAGCCTGACTGACAACCCTCCACGGCCGGTGAAAACCCTCTCAACAATTATTGCAAAATTATAATTGCCCATCTGGTTGTTCATTGAGGGTAACAAGGGTGTCCTCTTGGAAAATAAGTCAGGGGTATTGAAGGAAAGTTAAGAAAAGGCATAAGATTCTCCAGGGTCCATAGGCTCCAATTATTCAGAGATTATCCTTTCACGTTGACTGATCTCGAATTGAATAAAGTTTGGGCTGCATTACTGACAGCTGGGTGCACCACTAAAGGGGCTGGAGGCGGATCAGGGCCCCGGGTTAGGGTGTTAGTCTGGGCCTGACCCCAGAGGTTAGTGAGGTGACATTATGTAGTGACAGCATTGAGGCATCCCCTCTTAGCTCTCTTCAAAGCTAGCTGGATAAATGCAGAGGGCAATCACATTAGGCTGGTCTTTCACTATTTTTCTGTCTCTTTTGCTCACTCACTTTCGCCCTGAATTTTAAAGCAAAACTCTGAAATCCTAAAGTGCATACAGGCTGTTGTCTTTTAAAGTTAGGTTAAGAGATGTGGGTCATGGGGCCGAGCTCTTGCTTCTGATGTCATCTAGTAGTTTCCAATGAGTTCTCTTTTATGTTCATCCTCAGTTGTCAATTCATACAAAAAGACAGTTTTTTTCATATAAGAAATGAAAATTTTAGGGATCCATGATATATCGGTGCCATATCGGTTGTATATATATATATATATATGAAGACTTCAAATGCGAAAGCCTCTAAGTGCCATCTGAAAATTTCTTCTAAAATTAGCATTTTTATCAAGCTTGTATGTTTTTGTTCATTTATTTCACTGTAATGGCAATGAAAACAACCTATTAATTGCCATGAAAGTGAAATTACTGAACTTTTTTTTTTTTTTTTCATTTATTTATTTATTTATTTAAACAGGGACAGTGTAAAATATACATTAAACCTTAAAAAGGCGAGACGCATTTTACCAGGTTGTAGCACTTGTGCTAATTTACACCTGCAGTCCCTGGACAGGCTAATGTAAACAAATCAAGCTAATAATACATTTATCCCAAAACAACATTAAAATAATCACACACTGCATTCATTCTACAACACACATTTACAAATACACTCTCACATATACATCAAATACTAAAATTATTTATTACGTATATATTAACCTAAACCTATGAGCTTGATAAAAAAAAAATTAGAAGAAAATTTTAGATGGCACTTAGAGGCTTTTGCATCTGAAGTCTTTGTTCATCCTCGGTTGTGAATTCATACAAAAAGCACAAAAAGCCATTTTTTTTTTCATATAAGAAATGAAAATTTGAGGGATCCATGATATATCGGTGCCATATTGGTTCTTGGTGTGTGTGTGTGTGTGTGTTATATATATATATATATATATATATATATATATATATATATATATATATATATATATATATATATATATATAGAGAGAGAGAGAGAGAGAGAGAGAGAGAGAGAGAGAGAGAGAGAGATTGATTGATTGATTGATTGGTTGATTGCCATGAAAGTGAAATTACTGAACCTAAACCTATGAGCTTGAAAAAAAAATTTAGAAGAAAATTTTAGATGGCACTTAGAGGCTTTTGCATCTGAAGTCTTACGTATATATCCACAAAAATATTAAGCAGCAAAACTGTTTTCAATATCGATAAGAAGAAATGTTTCTTGAGCACCAAATCAGCATATTAATGATTTCTAAAGGATCATGTGACACTGATGTGATCCATTCAGCTTTACATCACAGGATTAAATTACATTTTAAAATATATTAAATAGAAAATAGTTATTTTACATTTATAGTTTACATTATTACTGTTTAGTGTATTTTGATCAAATAAATGCAGCCTTTAAGAATAAGAGACTTCTTTCAAAAATATTAAAAACTTACTGATCCCAAACTTTTGAACAGTAGTAGCTCGTAACTTCTCAAATGTTTTTTAGTATTTAAAAATCATTTAATTGATAGATTGATTATCTGTTGTTGTTTTGCTTTGTTTAATTTATTTAGACAAAATTATATATAATTTTAACTGCAGCCATTTATCATTCATCATTTTCATCATTCATCATGGAAATAATAATTGGCTTATCAGTATCATCCAAAATAATTCATATCATTGCATTCCTGTAAACCTATCTGCTAAAAATCTATTATCTTTATAGAAAAAGCTGCAATAAGAAAAATGCTTTGACAACAGACTCCACACATAATGATTAGTGACCCAGACCCTTAACATGTGGTCATATCTTGATTATTGTTACAATGATTACTGTTTGATTACAGAGCACGGATACAGCGGCCTAACACGCTGTTCCCAGCATTCCTTGGTGGGCACCTCTTCAGGTTGTGAAAAGATGCTCCTGTGTGTCTTCTCCCTCCGTGCCACCTTCCCTCTGGCTCTACAGTTTCACGCTCCGTTCGGAACGCTTAGATCTGCTGACAAGTGTTGCCGAGGCCTCTCGTTTTTATCATGGAAAAAGGCTGCGGGATTCTCATGCCATCGCACAATGCCTAAACAAGCGGGTATGTCTAATTCAATTAAGTGCACGAGGCTGTGCCAAGCCTCTCCACTGCCGGTGTGACAGTAGTAATGAGCCTGGGCTTTGAGCCGTCCTGCTGGTGGGGCAGAAGGTGGTGTAGGTGGGGTGGGCTTTGACTGGGGGGGGGACGCTCTCCTTAATTCAATGCTTCTGGCAGACAGTCTTTGAAATGCTGAAAACAGCTTGGAAACACTTATTTAGACCCTTTTAAATGGAATATTCTGCATTCCTGTACGACTGTATGGGAGAGGCTTGAGAAGAAACACAAGCAGGCATTATATATTACACTGGATTCTTTCTCGCTTTCTTTCCACTGTGTGGCACAAACACAGCTTGCCCCTCATCTCTGCATGCCAGGGGCCACGCTGATTCAGAGCGGATGTGAAAAACGGTGGTTCATAATCTATGGAAGTTTCTTTGAAGACACATCAATGGAGAACAGTGCGCTTATGTGCATTTCTGTTAGTACTGGATCAGAGCCTGAATCAATTCTGTTAGACTTTTGATAAAAAAGATTATATTAAAGAAATAATCTTGGAAAATAATAAAATAGAATAATAAATATTAAAATAATTAACAAATAAAATAGAAAAATATAATATAATATAATATAATATAATATAATATAATATAATATAATATAATATAATATAATATAATATAATATAATAATAAAAAAGAGAGATTTTGTCCCATTTCCAATCCATTCATGAAAAAGGCGTTCAACCAAATAGTTTGAGAGTGTCTGTGGCATGTTGTTGACAATTTTGTCTTTAAGTGTATGGGGCAACCTGTTATGATTATTATGATTGATTATTTTAATTGTTTATCATTAAAGGAATACCCTGGACTAAATATAAGTTCCTCCTCCTACTGTAAAAACCTATAAAGCCTACTGTATCATGTTTGATACACAAATGTCTATCAAATATGATGCATCAGGCTTTTGAGGAACGTTTATTTGTTCATCATTCAATAATCACTGTATAGGGTATATGTCGAACGTCACGTGACCAAACCGGAAAACTGGTCTCATTGCATCCGCTTGTCAGAGAAAGTGTTAACAGCAGTATGAACTGACGGCATATCTATGGACTTTTAGGGTAATCATACCTAGTTCATATGTGTTTTATTCTATTAAATATCTAAATGTTAGTGTGAAGAAGAAAAATTAAAAAAGCTTTTAAATATCAATCTGCATATGCGGGGGACATCAGTTATGCTCATCTTTGCTCGCTCCTTTTATCTTGAATAAAACAGCTGATTTTTTCATGAAGCACATACAAAAGGCCTGTACCAGAAGCAATCTGATATGTTTTACAGAATACGGAAGTAAGATTGTACATAACCCCTATTGAATTGCATTATATGTTTTGCCCCCCGGCAAGCATTTAAATATATTTTTACTAAGACATTATCGGGCGATATTGAGTGACAGCTGAAAGTTGCATTTTATGTAAGTACACTCTAAAAAATGTTTGGTTAAAAACAACCCAAGTTGGGTTGAAAATGGACAAACCCAGCAATTGGGTTGTTTTAACCCAGTGGTTGGGTTAAATGTTTGCCCAACCTGCTGGGTAGTTTTATTTAACCTAACTACTGATTAAAAATGACTATATGGCTGGCTTAAAATGAATCCAAAATAGGTGAGAAATTAAAAATCTGACACATAATTACTAGAGGCAACAATAATAATCAAAATGTGTACATTTATTAAGCAATTTAATAAATGTTTATTGTTTATTATTCATTATTTTATTAATAAATGTTCATTTATTAAACATATTAATAAATGTTAATTGCCAGCATATTTTGGGTTCATTTTAAGCAAGCGATACAGTAATTTTTATACAACAGTTGAGTTAAATAAAACTACCCAGCATGTTGGGCAAACATTTAACCCAACCACTGGGTTAAAACAACCCAATTGCTGGGTTTGTCCACCTTTTAGGCCAAATTGCATATTTTTCAAATGTTTCGTACTCTGAATAAAATGAAGGTGTTTTTGCTCCATATTCTCCTATATCATACCATATGAGCCATAAAAGCCTGATGTATCAAATATGATACTCAACAAAAAAACATTTTTTTAAAATATTTTGTCATGTCAATTTCAGAAATTGTTACTATTAATTCATATGTCAGGCTTTAAGGTTAAGGTAACAACTCCACATTTTCACTTTTTGTAGTGCATTTTAACCATTATTATTATTATTATTTTATTAAAGACATACTCTGGATAAAATTAATATGTCTTTGAAAGCTTCTGCTGCATGCTGCTGATTACCACAAACATTCAAGCTCAACTTCTTTATATTTAACCCAGAATATTCCTTTAAAGACAATAATTAATGATATATATGTGCTGTCATGCCATTGGAGTATAATACATGCTTTACAATAAGTAGGCCTAGTTGATAAAAACTTTGTCTAGGTTCAACTAAATATTTCCTAAGGTGATAACTGTCCCCTCGAACAACAATCAGGTTTTATTTCTCTTCATCTACCTTTTGTGCATGCGGTTAAATTTACCCAATTCACGCAGGACCTTGTTAATTCTCCCATGAGCATATTAAGTTGGTTTACTCTTAAATCAAAACTTTGGATCATCTTTGGAACATCCCATTTCCCAAATGACTACACCAAGCAATTTTGTTCTCTGGTTTGTCTGAATGTGTAAAATCCCCCAAGCCAGACTTTCTTCCTCTCTTCGACAGTGAAGTTGACGCACTGACACCTCGTTGACTCAACTGATCCATCGCTCCGATTAGTCCTCTGACCTTTAACCTGACTGCTCTAATTTGTATATTGGAGTTTGGGAACAGTTGGCATAATTTTAATAACAATAAATAAACGAATGAATAAATAAACAAACAAAACTCTAACACTTCAAGGCCAAAGCAGAGACCATAGGAATACTATGAGTGAAGACCAAGTGATAAAAGGAGCGAGCGCTTTGAGTGCAAAAGTCCTAGAGGACAAACCATTACACATCGCTTAAGAATAAACAGCATTCTTATGCATTCCGGCACATTTGACTCTGGTTAGCAAACAATCAGAGACCTGGACAGCCTTTAGTTTCAGGAAAACTCTCCGAAAAGGCCCCCCGCTGCTCTTGTGAAGCACTGATTCTCAGGCGCTTTTAAAAAAGCCTCTTAAACGTTTGACTTTCTCACAGAAACAGCTTGCTAAATGGCATTTCTGTAATGGACTCCTGCTAGGGTTCATATGCGTTGTATACCCACACTGCCCAAAGTTGTGTCAACACAATTAACATGAGAATGCCCTAAAAGAAAGGCAAGAAAAGTTTTTTTGGCGTAAAAAAATCTGAAACTATAGAATTCTTTGTTTTCCGGAGAAAAAAAGATTTGAATCAAAGACATTGATGGTCATTTTTTTTTGCCTTCGGATGGAAAAAGTGGTGCTGAATGAATGTCTTATTTACATGCCAATGGAAAGGGGATGTGGTTTTAAAGGATGGGAAAAGCAGGCCCTCTATTATAGAGGGTGCTGGTAGCACAGAGCGGGAGCCTCCCTGCCAGGCAGCGGTTAACAAGGCGCTGGCTGAATTAGAGAATGGCAATGAGTTTTTAATTGGTGACACATTATATTTATCAAGCTGACAGCCAGAGTCCTGCGCCGGGGCCTTTCTTGTTTTGTTCCATGCTGTGCATTATTTCCCCCTAGGTGCCCCTGCACGATACCCCCTGTCCGGCCGGTTCCCTCACGAGTGAAAAAAAGAATCAAATCATAATAACTGAGCGGCAAGTTGAATGATAACATTGAATTATTCATTAGGGCTGCTTAAAGTGTTGGATAAATCAAGGCCCCCTCAACCCCGACAAAATCCAGCTCATTGTTATCGGCCAAATCAGCACGGCAGTTTAAGGCCTCACATAAAGGCAAATCCTTTTCAGACCTGTTTAGCGAGGCTGACAGAGCTCTTTGCGCCACAGAGGCAAAAGTTATTAACAAGTGTTTAATATTTGTATGGGAGTGGTTTATCATCTGCTGCTGGTAGTCTATGAGTGCGATTCAATAAAGCGGTTGAATGAGAACTAACAGCAAACACACTTTATTAGATAAGCATCCACAAGGCATGAATTTTTGAAAACGGAGCAATGATTGAGTAAAAACAATATTTTTGTCATTTAAGATTAAAGCCAAGTCTCTCAAGTTGTCAAATTAATTATTAAAATGATTTATAATGCCAGTTTTTGCAATGGAATTAATTTAATGATTTTATATATTTTATTATTTATTTTAAACTATTCTGAATCTCAGATATTTTACTGATATCAGCTTCCTCAAATCAAGTCACATCTTGATACAATTCTTGCTCAAGTCATCTATTAAAATCATGTAAATAATCATGGCAATATATATTATGTTAATTCAACAACAAGACTCATTTTAAGCACAGAGAATGATAAAAAAGCACTTTTGGATCTGAAATTGCAAATATTTTCCTGACTGAGCTTGATTAAAATCCATCCATATATATATATATATATATATATATATATATATATATATATATATATATATATATATTCCCAATATGAACGGACGACGTGAACACATGGCGGAGATAAAAGTAAGTTTAGCCCCTTTTTTCACAGTTTGAAACTTAAACATTGGCATGTTTGAGGACCAACAGGACTGCATCAGAACTCAAACAGATTTGGAGGAGTCTTTTGTTGACCCTCAGAGGAATGGATTTCAGGGTAAAGCGCAGTTCGTCTCTTCATAATAGACCCGAAGAATGGGAGCAGGCGAAGGGGGCCTAATGAAATATTTAAGATTTTGGCTAAAAAGGGCCTTGAAAGTCACAACAAAGGATTTGCTGAGGGCTCTCATTGTGCGGCGGACTTTGCGGAAGCCGCGGCTGGACCACTACAGATGTGATGAGGGCCCATATTGAGCGGGGCTGTGCAGGCTCTGTTCACAGCTGTGTCCTTGCGCTCCCGACTGGGCCACCAGCCCCCTGCCTTTGTGCCCCATTGTGCCCGGCACAGAGCACCAATTTTACACAGAGCTGATTGCACAGCAACGCCTTTGTGTCATGGGTAAAATAGCGCCCCACCCAACCTTACCAAAGACCCTCGCTCGTTCCCTCCCCCTTCTGTCCATCTCTGGCATCGTTCTTTTCCCCTCCTCTGTATCTGTGGTCATTTAAAGATGACAAGGTGATGAATCCCTACTTTTTTGGATTATATGAACACTTTAGATAAGCAGAAGAGTCTACAGGCTACTCTTGCCATGTCCTCCTTCACAGTCTGTCTATTTAGGGCTTAATGGTTGTTGATTAATGGACCCTCTATTCAATAGAACATATGCCATTTTGGGATTCTATAAGAGCTTTATGTTGAATTTCTATGCTTGGTGTCACAAGGTCAAGGCAAGCTTTTTAACACACTACATGTGAAAAGGAGGTGATGCATAATTTACTCAGAATGCAGCTATTCACGGGGTGGTTTAAGCTCACAATGACAATTTCCCCCAAACTAAGAAAGGTTGCAAAACATCATTTTAACCTCTCCAAATGCCTGTCAGGTGCATCTGCCCATGAGTTTGCTGTTCTTTCGAATTAAATTATCCTTTTATCATTGCCTGCTTTGCAGGAATTGTACAGAAAAGAGCAATGCGCATTGAAAAAATCATTGCATGTTCTGTGACAAAGAGAGCTAAACTAAGCTATGGAAGCCTTTTCTGCTTCAGAGGAGAATATACAGTGTACAGTGAGACAGAAAGTCTAGTTATGAGAATTCAAGTTGCAATTGTGAGATATAGTCTCAATTGTGCTATTGTGAGATGTACTGTGGAAACAGAGTTGAAAGAGAAATGAACAGTTGCCATCATGAGAAATAAAGTTGCATTTATGAGATGAAGAGTTAATTTGCAAAAACAGATAACTCTGTTTTTATTAATTCACAAATTAACTCACAAATCATGTTTTTTACGGTGCATTCCAAGTAATATCAATCAAACTCCCCTCAGCTAGCATGTCTTTTTGAAATGACAAGCAGCCTTGTCACCTGACCTAAATACTTCCATCAGTTTCTGTACACAAACAACAAGGGCACTCGTCGGTTTCTGCTGTAAAACGTGAACTCATGATGCCTTGACAGTGGACCATACCGGCTTTTCTGACAAAGCATATCTAGGGTTCAGAACGTGCTACACAGCGAAATCATCAACACTGCTCAGAGTACATATGGTCCCTCTCTAAATAGTGTTAAAGTAATACTGAAGCAGAGATTAAGTTTATGAGATAATTAAGGAATTAATAAGGCTGACTTAAGTCACTTGTAGTTCTTGTGTTTTTTCTTATTTCTTCAGTGATTCTGCTTGTTAACAGCAGGTGTTCATCACTAATGCGCAATCATTACTTAATTAATTGCTTAATTATCTAATTAAATTTAACTTTGCTTCAGTGTTATTTTAACACTATTTAGAGAGGGGCCATATGTACTCTGAGCAGTGTTGATTTAACTCTGGGGATTTTGCTGTGTATATGTGGAGAATTACGGCAGTAAGTTCTTTTTTTTTTTTTAAAGTGGCCTTTATCGGTTTTTGCAAAAGAACTCTTCAGATACTGTGCAATATAATGTTGCAATTGTGAGATTTAACACTGAAAATCAGAGATGTGATCTTGTAAGATATGTAAATTTGCCATTGAAATAAAGAGTTGCAATTGTGAGATATAAAATTGCAATTGTGATAAATAGTTGCAACTGTGAGATATAGTCACAATTATGAGAAATAAAGTTGCAATTGTGAGATGTGATCTTGTGAGATATATAAAGTTGCAAATGAAATAATCAGTTGCAATTGTGAAATATTTTGTTGCAGTTATGAGAAATGTATCAGTTGAGGGAGTATAGTCAGTTATGAGAAAGAAAGTTGTAATTGAAATGTATATAACATTTCAATTGAGAGATATAAAGATACAATATGATTTTAATGTTGCAAGTGTGAGATATAGAGTTGTAATTATGAGAAATAATGTGTCATTTGTGAGATATAAAGTCACAATTATGACAGTTATTAAATAAATTAAGTTGCGGTCAAGTTGCAATTATATAAGTAAAGTTTTTTGTTGAATTTTAAGCACTATTGCTTTTCATTCAAAAACTTTGTCGAAGAAGAATCTCACAGGTCAATTTTGTTCAAGTATTAATTAGCGATGCGTGCTAAGGCTCTAGTCTCTTAATAAGCTTGCATTCCACAGGTTAGACCCTACGCTGCAACTTATCAAAAACCGCCTTCATCACATTCCTCTCTGAAACAGTCCTATCTCCCGCTGGGGAATAACCGGAGTGGGCTGTAGGTCTCTCGCAATATTCATAATGACGATAACGCTCACCACGGAGAATGTGACTGGGAAATGTAACCATTATCCAGCAATTACACTCTTTAGTGTCTGTCTCGTTTGGGATATGTGTAGAAGCATAGTGCTGCCGGCAGCTGAGTGGGAGCCTATAGCAGACAGAGAATTATTCATGGTAGATATGGAGTCCTCCGTGTGGGCTGAGAGGATTGATGTAAACCAGAGCCTCTCGCTGCCCTCCTCATGCACAGCGGCCGAGCCTCATCTCCGCCGTGTGTTTCCCCTCTCTCCACAAAGACCTGTCACGTTTAATGGCCTGTTGGCTGAGTGGGCTGCTGTAGCCCTCTCCAAAAGAAAGGCCAGGAAAGAAAGGCTCATAGACAACTAATGCAGCTTAATATTCTTTAAAAAGGTCGAGGGACAATTAAAGGAGTGTTTCCCATGGTTCTCCCCCAGCGGTTTCTGCCCGCCTGCACAGCAGCTTGGCTGTTTGATGGAGTCTGAATACATCTTATTGATGGGGTCAGAGATTAGAGGCGATTGGGCCGGCTCTGAAAGGGGCTGTGCGTGGCCTCTGAGAGAGGCTTGGCAGAGCCACATTCAGCTAGGCCTCTCGGCCGTCTTCACACACCAGCACATTTGCTCTACTTCCCTGCCTGCAAATGCCTTTCAACAGAGCTGCCCTATTCACAGAGGCAGTTCGGCTGATGCACGTGCGGCTGCTCTGTGCGCTTGGAAAGTGTGTGCATTTCTGTACTTTGTAAATGCCTTGTAAATAATTGAATAGTTCAATCTATCCTTAATTTTCTTCATTCATTTTAACTATAAAGGTGCACGCTGTCATTTGAATTTCAGTAAACAGGAGTGTTACCGAACATAGTATTCATAGTATTTGGCACCCATAGTATTCGTGTGATGTCACATTACAGGAACGCCCACCTTGAGGGCAAAACAAGGCTTTCTATTTACATACTATATTCTATAAAAATATATAAATGCAACACACAAAGTCTCACACTAAGTTTTTTCCCATTGGAAACCATTTAACTTAAATGTTTAACTATTTAGCGTGTTGCATTCATATTTTAAGCTCATCTGCTTTCCTGTATATAGTATGCATTATAAGTAAAGTGTATACTGAATTTATTCTTTTAATATCACTGTACATTGGGCACTTTAAGTGTTTTTCACATTAAGCGTTTTAGAATTTACCTGCTTTATATTGATTGCAACTTGCATTTTGTTAACATATCTTGTTTTACTGCTTTTGAGAGGTGATCTAAATATTCGTGGCTTGAAACAGATGGAAAATTGACAGGCCTGTGCTGCAGTTCTATGGATGTTTTGCCCTCCAGGTCTCCGTGCCAGTCATGTGACTGAAAACTATGAATAAGGGTACTGATATCACTGGACTCTTCATCTAATGAAAGTGTATACACAGTACTGAGCAGCCATTGCACTAGACTGTTAAACCATTTCCTCTTTTCTCTAAAGGAAGTGGCATACTGAATATAGATGTGGACAATACAACTTTATTAATACATTGTCTTAAAACCTCTAATGTATAAGAAAGTAAAATTATGTTTTAATGATATCGTAAATATATAGTAAATATAAATTTGTATCATTATAATTTTTACTTACATATATATATATATATATACATTATACAGTCTTTAATCCAAAAAAATCCAGCAAAAGAACACGCAGGAGATTACAGGAGAAAGCTTAGCAAAACTGGCCACGTATAACTGATTCCTTGAATACGTATGGGAAGCTAATTAACAGAAACTGAAACAGCTGTGTAATTCAAATCAGTAGTAACCATAAAAATGAGAAAATGAGAACAAAGGAAACAGGAACTAGAATTAAACCAAAACAAAACATACACGTGACATCCGTTTTTTTTAACATAAAATTAATCATTAATTTGTACATATATATGCAGATATGCAGTTATGCAGAAAGTAAAGATTATATTTCTGTCATGACAACTCTTGGAGAGATTGACATGGTAATGGAAAGGTAATGTAATGTATTTGGTGCTGCTGCTGCTGCTGCTGCTGCTGCAGAGCAAGTACAGAGACTTGCTACTGCCAATACAATTACAGACATGTTGTTGTGACCATGTAATACATGCTGCTGCTGCTGCTGCACATAAAACATACATGAATAACCCCCCAACAAAGCAGGAGACACAAGAAATAGACAAGACAAGACAATATACAGTATGCATGCTGCTGTTGTTTCACTATTTATGTGTGTCTGGGCTACCATGCTGAATGGCTTAACTCTAGTTTCCTATGACTATGTGTGCCTGGGCTACCTTGCTGAATAGCTTAACCCTAAAAATGTGCAGTATGTGTTCTCGATACCAATGGATATCACGTTGCAAGCTGATAGAGATACGAGAACCCAACAACCACCTGAGCAAGTATCATGATTAAAGTCATATGATAATCATTGACATAACACTTATACTCTTATTCAATACGTGAAAAGCCGTTGGGAGCGATAAATGAATGACAGGAACGTGACTCCTACTGCGTGCATCTGAAATCAACCGAACACATTTAGCAAAGCTAATGGAAAAATTGCTCTTGGCAATAAATGAACGCATCATTAGAGTTATACCACTAAATATGGTGAAACCCTGTTGAAAGCACAATGCTTATATCACTTAACTGTTCTGAGATTACTACAATAAACCGCTTGCTGCTGCATAAACACATATGCTTAAACACTACTTCTTATATGCTTAGTAATTCACTTGTGCAAACAGTAGGACGATGCATAGTTTAAAACTTACGATTGCTCAATTAGGGTTTAATAAGCATGCCATGCAATATGCATAGAGATATGGAATAAAAGAGCATTCATTTATCTTAGATGTTGAGTCATCCAATTTTTTATATCAGCTATGCATTCCGTTAATTTTGTGAATTGATAAGTTTCATTGGGGTGCGAAGCAATATAGAACTGAGTATCATCAGTGTGAAAACTAATGACATGCTTCCTAATGATATCTCCCAAAGGTAGCCTGCACAGAGTGAAAAGCAACGGTCCTAGTACTGAGCCTTGCGGTACTCCATATTGAACTATGCCAATGCAATTCCACTAATGCCAACATAATTTTTCGCGTCTATTCAAAAGAATGTTGTGGTCTATAGTATCAAATGCAACACTAAGATCCAGTAACAGTAATAGAGAGATACAACCATGATGATAAGAGCAAATCATTTGTAACTCTAATGGGAGCAGTCTCAGTACTATGATACAGTCTGAATCCTTGCAGATACCATTTCTTTCTAAAAAGGAACATAGTTGTGAGGATACTGCCTTTTCTTTATCACTGTAAAGCTGCTTTGAAGCAATCTGTATTGTAAAATGCGCTATATAAATAAAGGTGACTTGACTCGACTTGATAATGACCTAATGTCAGAAACTACAAAATTGAAAAGTTGTTCTAATTTTAAATCAACAAGATTAATGCTTTTCTCACGCTGCTATAGTGCTATCGCTCTGTCCGAGATGTTCCATGGCTCCCCACTGCCAGATCCCAGCATAGTGATGTGTTCTGTCTGTTCAGTCGCCTGTGAGGCTGGGCATCATTCTGGCACATGTCTGCAATCTGGCCTATAGAACAAGTGTGAATAAGCACACTAACTTTCACTGTAGTGCACATGTATCCCACAGTCCTTCTCCCCCCATAGACCTCTGCACCCAAAATGAACAACAAATGCATTGTAATCAAACATACCAATCCATTAAATAATTATTGCAACTTATATTGCACAAGCAAAATCTGTTCCTCGTTTGTGATCCAGAGAATACCTTGCTCAGATATTGGCCACTCTATTTAATCAGGCCATCTCTGATAGTCCGCTGTGTGCAAACTACCTTCCTGTGCGTCTGGAGAAATGCTTTGAAACGCTCCTCATTTGGGAGTGTGTAGATGCTACCCTAAGGGGAAGGGGAGCACAGCTGTATTACAAAGCTGCTGTAATTAGGGGAAAGCTTTGGGTCAATGAAAGCACTGGTTTTGTTTGGCTTGTTCCCTACATTCAATGGCATCTATAGAAGCATCAAAGAAAAGAGCCCAATTACTGCACTGAGCGTTTTGATTTTGCTTTTCATTCGCAGTAATTAGGAGACAGCTTTAAAATATTTAAAGAACCTACTAGATTAATTTTTGTTTAATGTATCACTAGGCCAAATAGCATGGCCTGCCCAGGTGCTCTATGGCTTAGTATTATAGAGGACATTGTTTAAAGCAGAACTGTGTATTGCTCAGCGTTTGTAATGTAGAGTTATTGTGTTGTTTTGCCTTGTTATAGGTATACATAGGTCTAAAGAAGTAGAAAATGTAGTTTAAAGGGGGCAGACCTTCTATTCTGTAATTTCTGGTATTTGTATGAAAGAACATACCAAAACACACGCCTTTTAGTTTGGCATGGTCTCTTATCTACGTTTTTTTTTTTTTTAGGGAATTCAATCTCTTCTGATTCTCTGAATCAAAGCACTTCCTCATGATCAAATAGAGTAACCTGAACGTTTCATATAGCACTGTATATTATTATGTCTAAACATTTAAATGTTTCTTAAACTATGGGTATTTTTGGACCTGTGGACTTCTAGAAAACTCACATATGGGCTTTTCACACTACGCTTAACACCGGGTAATCGTCATTTTAAACACCGCTTTTCACCCAGGGACAGGGTAAAGGAACGTTTCACATTTAGAAGCGGAGTTAGCGCCGTTTTTTACCCGGGGATATGAAAACCTGCTCCGGAGCAAGGTTAGCCCTGCTTTTGCGGTGTTAACCCCTTTTGCTGTGCCAAACTTGTACAATGTGAAACGACGCAGTGTTCGAATGTTATGACTAGACGATTAGCAACGATTAGCAAACACATCGCATAAACAATAAAATCGGCGTTTGAGAGGAAAAAATGTCAAATGCTGACAGAAAACGCAGCAATTTGAGAGAAGAAGACCTTACCTTTATAGTCCTAATGTCCATTCACTATAAACTCGATAGTAGCTACAGTAAGCAATACAGGATGCACAATGCTATGTAAAAAGGTTGTGTGCTGCATTTATCCAATCAGTGACACCACAAATATGCAAAGAACGTTTACCCAGGGTTAACTATTCCAAGTGTGAAAAGCACAATTTTCACACTCTCATTAGTTGAATTTGTCTGTTAATAATGTCCAACAGTGGTCATACATACACACTACAGGAGTTGTATTTTTTTTTTTTTATGAATATTCCCACCACAGTGTAATTTCCATCACAAATCAAATTATACAATAAAGCATTTTGTGTTTGAAATGACATATTTAATATTTTTGGAACAAAATGGCAGAATCCTTTCTCTTTCTAAGGCTATTTTTAGCTTGAATTTTTTTAAATCCTTTTTTTGTATCCTAAATACATAGTAAAAAATAGTATTACTATTATACTATTAAATAGTATTTTCACATTTCTTGCATAATTTCAAAATTATAACTTGCCTAGAAATTGCACACTTTGCCTTGTATTTCATCTCAAGCTTTTCACTGACACCATTGTCTCACAACCTTTTGAACATTTTCATATCTTTTGAATGTTATTAGGGGCCAAACTGTTCACTGTGGTGGGCCAACTCTACAGCTGAGGGTCAGTTATTAAATTTTAATATTTAAAAAATATTTTTACACAAAAAATATTGAATTGGTGTTTATTTGGAGTTTTTAATATGCAAAATATATTTTACATTTAAATTAAGTAAATTATGCTTGTAACTGGAAAAAAAGAGAAAAGTTTAAATCTGTTATAAATAAAAGTTAGCCCCCTGAGACAAAAGTGCCCAAAATTCAAGAAACACCCTGCTGCACAAAAATATTCCAGGATACATATAGTCCTCTCCATAGTAAATCCTACTTGTTGACACATCCTGTTATCTGTCTAGAAGCCCCTGGTGGAGTTTGAGATGCACAGCAGTTGCTGTGGGTGGTTCTGATATTGGTGAAAGGTACATGGGGGTTCATGGGAAGGATCTGTGTGTGAAATGTTAACATCTCACAAGTGGCCGAGGCTGGTGGTCACCACATTAATAATATGCTACTACACTGATGGCATCCGACCCAAGGATACATTCCTGCTGTAATGGGCAGCAGCTGGACCGGGGTTTCCGGGAGGACAGCTGAGCGCTGGCGGACACAGAGGGACACCCCGACCTTCCCGACCCCCTACTGACTGTGTGTCTCATTCAAGTTTTGCAGCTATTGCAATAAAGTGCACTTTGTCTCATACCCATAACACTCTTATAATTGCATGCTATTACATCCACTATTATACATAATTTTAGATATTAAAGCATATTTTCTTGGCTTATGAACTGCCTTCTTTTGGAAGCAGTGTTTTTAACTCTTTTGTCAGGTCCCAAAGTAGCAACATATGGTGTCATTATAGAGCACTGAACATACATTTCAACATGCTGCTTTGCTGCTTAACAGCTCTCTGGGGACACAAAAGGTCATTCAGCTAAAGTCCTGCGATTACACTCTAATGAGTAAACTCTCAATGGGGATGGCTTATTAGGACATTTTGGAAAGCTGTCAGCATGCAGCTAAAGAGGAGGGCTGTTTGTGTTACTTAAATAGTCTTTTTTACAACATACAAGTATTAGAAGTGAAGTTTGCGATGAGACAGCGATTTTTGGAAGTGTTTGCTCATTTTTATTTGCAAACTATTATTGTTTCTCATAATTCTTGTTCTTCTTCCATCTAAAACTTGTGAAACTTTGTACTACGGACATGAATGGAAAATCAAATAACGGTGTAAAAACTACAACTTAAAACTTCAATTTTATCCTAACTAGACGCAATGCAACAAAACCGAATCATTATACATTCTTTCATAACTTTACAATACTACATGCAACTTAGTTTTATTGTAAATGAAAGAAAAAATTTTTAACACTTTACAATAAGGTACCATTAGTTAACATTAGTTAATTAATTACCTATGAGCAAAACATTTGTTATTCATTCATCTTTGTTTAATAAAAATTGTTAGTTCATGTTAGCTCAGATCCATGAAATAATATTAACAGATACTTTTGATTTTAATAATTAGTAAATATTACTACTACAACTATGATTAATAATAAATGCTTTAGTCTTTTTCCACTCAAAATGTTGACTTTGTTCATGTACATTCAACTCATAAATGGTTCATTAACAAATAAGGTTTTTAAAAGTGTAAAAAAAAATTTGTAATAATAATAGAGATATAATTAATTTTGAAGTTTTATTAAGTGTTAACAATGAGATTATGTGGTTTTTATAATCAATTAACACTGCTTTTGCCATTTTTTACAAGATGGACAAAATATGTCACAAAAAAGTCTATTTTACCAAATGACATTTTTGGTAACACCAAATGATATTTTCAAACAATGCTAACATGCATGCTGTTATCTAGCAATCAAACATTTTATATTTATAGTCAGGTTTTTAAAATACTACAAAGTTTTCCATTATAGCAGTTGTACCAAATGACCGTATGAGCAAGTGAAAACATGAATTTTTCAGATAGTTAAGAGAGAGTTAGTTACTTTGCTTCACGACCATGTGGTCCTTTGCAGGTGTCTGAATGATGTCACATCCTGTCACATGATACTGACCACATGACTTGATCCAAAATGGTCCCTTTATATTGGTTACTCAAATGAATCAATGAAATAATTTTTTCCAGACATTCTTTCTCATAACAAAACAATGACTTTACACATATTCTTAATACCATTTTGCACTTTGTTGACATATGATATTATAAAATAATGCCAAAATAAAAAACATATAAATTTATTACATTTTAAGATATTTTAACCACAAATGAAATGGCTGTATAATTGGCCTTTGGACGGTTAAACCGTATGACCTTTTGACACTTCAGAATCTTTAAAATACCTTTATATGTGGCAAAATATAATTAAAACCTTTTGGATTCGATAATAGAGATCTAGTTGTACTACCTTTGGATGTCTTATCTTTGTTTTTTATTATTATTATTAAGGCCTTTGGACAAAAAAAAAGACCCGTCACATCATTGACCCAAATGACTTGAACATGCCATAAAATTGTGCTCTTGTCCTGTAAACATTAAATATAATCTGACTAGATGTGATTGTATCAATTTGAGCAGCAGTTTCACATTCAGTTTGGTCCGACAAATTGCTTGGCACTGGAAATTTGTCATATTGCGTTTGTTTAGGACATGGTGTTTACACTGAAAAGGCACCCCCCTACACATATCTAGGTGTGCTCTTTTGATTTGGGCAACCATGTAATTACATCATCCTAGCAACACCCTAGCAACCACTCATAGCACAACAAAAGCCAAATCCATTTCTTGGTTTCATGACTTTGTACAAACTCCAACCTCCTGGTGATGAGTTTTGCGAAGTCTGTTTTACATCTAGTTTTACATGGACTTCTACAAATAAAGTTACAATCATGTCTCTTTAAAAGCACCTCAGCGCGCTGCGGTTTTGCGAGGTGACCTTGACATGGCATCCCATTTAACTTACACTTGCCGGGAATATATTTTGAAAAAGCACCTTCATTCTGACACATGGACCTCAGTCTTGGCCGGTGACCAGCGGCCGAGCAGCATTGGCAGAGGGACCGTGAGAAACAGGGGGGCGACACCCAAATGTCAGCACAGCTGCAGAACTGCTGAGCATAAAAGCCTAATTACAGAAATATGCAGCCGGAGGCCTCCCGACAGTGAAAACAGAGCGGCGTTTGACTCGACGCTGCCAGAGAGCGGTAGTGTAACGTGTCCTCCGATCAGTGACGTGAGATTTACTGTGCGCGAGGAGCTCCAGGATTCCGCAGCTGCCGCCTGACATCAACTCGCGCGTGCGTGGGTGTGTTTGTGCCGTTAGGTTTCTTTTTCCCCAAACTTTAACCTGAGAAGAAGAAAAATAAATAATTATAGGCATAATTAACTCTACATAAACAAGCTACTAGCTAGCCCAATGAATGACAGTGACAACATTTCCAGTTAAAGGGTTAGAAAATTCTGTCATTTTTTACTTACCCTCATGCCGTTTCACACCCGTAAGACTTTTGTTAATCTTCGGAACGCAAATGAAGATATTTTAGTTGAAATCCGATGGCTCCGTGAGGCTTCAGGGAGCAATGACATTTCCTCTCTCAAGATCCATAAAGGTACTAAAAACATATTTAAATCGGTTCATGTGAGTACAGTGGTTCAATATTAACATTATAAAGCGAAGAAAGTCACAAAGTCACGTGATTTCAGCCGTTGGCAGTTTGACACGCGATCTGAATCATGATTCGACACACTGATTCAATGTGCTCCGAATCTTCCTGAAGCAGTGTTTTGAAATCGGCCATCACTAAATAAGTCGTTATTCTCGTCGCTTTATAATATTAATATTGAACCACTGTACTCACATGAACCGATTTAAATATGTTTTTAGTACGTTTATGGATCTTGAGAGAGGAACCCATACGGTAAAAAAATATATTTTCAAATATATTTCAAAATATACAAAAATTGGCCAAAAAATATATTCGCTATAAATATATTTTCACATATAAATATATTTTCTAAAAATATTTTTTTTGGCCATTTTTTGTATATTTTTAAAAAATATATTTTCAAATATATTTATATAAATATATTTTCCTAAAATGTATTTTTTGGCCATTTTTTGTATATTTTTTAAAAATATATTTTCAAAATATATTTTACAAAAGCATTTAAAAATATATTTTGCCCTACATATATTTCAACCCAAGAAAATACATTCACATGTCACATTTGAAAAACTTTTATTTGTTGTCTATAACACATGAACATTTGAATAATAATCAGCAAGGAACATATTTTACAATGTTCAAAAATTTACAATATTCAAACAAATATAACTTTTTTGCTTTCAAGAAGTCTCAGTTTCCCCACGTCAAATCCTCAAAGCCTCTTTGGACACATTTGGAAATCTCTTCTTGACTGCGAGACAAAAATCTGTTATTTTTTTAACTTAATGTTTCTAGTAAATTTTCCTTTCACCAAGTATTGACTTACCATATATATGGCTGCCATGGTTTCCTCGTCAAGGGCACTTCTTCTCTCTCTACCACTGTACTCCTACAAAAGACAAAACACAATAACTGAACATCAGTACAGGTACAGAGGGCATGCACTTTGTCCTCTAACTAGTTTTGGATTTCCTGATATTTTTGTTTACACTGGAACTAAAACAATTACAGGTATACTGGATTTTAAAGATATTTAATGGGCATAGTTTTAGACAGTACAGTAAAGAAACGAATTAGCCTTTCTTTACACTTCTGCATTGCATTTTCACTTTTACAAATGAAGGGATAGTGGAATATCACAAAGTCACTCAGTTAAGCTAACTTAACAAAGGGATATTTACCCTCATGCTGTTCCAGTTGATTATGACATTCTCTTTTTCTGTGGAATACAAACAGAGATATTTAGGAAAATAATCCATCTCTGTGTGTTCACGCAAGAAGGTCAAAAACCAAAGTGAACATGACGGTAATCCACATGACCTCAGTTGATTAATCAACTTCTTCTGAAGTGAAACAATAGGTGTGTTTTTGGAAAAATACTGTTACATTACAGATTTGCCAACTGTCCAATATGGGCTCAAAGTCAACATGTTGTAATTTGTGATGTGTTTTAAAGCTTGAGGAATCATTTGGATGTACAGACTTTAAAATATTAGTATTTTTCTAACACACACCTAGTGTTTCACTTCAACTAGGGTCATGTTGACTATTTCATGTTTATTACTGTGAAGCTGTTTTGTATAAAGTGCCACAGAAATGAAGATGACTTGACTATGAACATTATCCTGTACCTGTGACTTGTGGTTCTCCAGCACAATCGTTGGGATGGTGGGGCGGACAGCAAGTGGACAAGCGTCTTGACAGATGGGTTTTGACCCGCACCTGTTCCAGACAGAAACAGATATTAACACAAGTGCAGAGAACATATCAATTCATAAATTACACAAATAAAATAATATAATTTGCTTAACAGTGCTTAATTAAAAAGTGTCTCATCATTCTCACCTTGTTGTTGTTGCACAAACCGTCACTGCTTCTGCTACTGAAAATAAAAAGTAGATTTTTTTTACAGTAATGAATGACACATGTAAACCTGTAAGTCGTGACAAATAAGCATCTTCTGTTACAAGCAACTTACTGAATCACTGGCTCAACTGGATAATCGAAAACAGCTTGTCATTCAGCAGAAAGTGAATAAAAATTATATTATAGTAAGGCTATATTAATAATGATAATAATAATAGTAGAAAAATTGAGCGGATGATATGCCATTAATGCCAAACCAGCATATGCCTGAAATTTAATAACGAGCAAATAACGTGTGCCTAATTAACAAGTTTAGTAAAACATTAAATTTAGCCAAAAAAAAAAAAAAAAAAAACTTACGTTACAGGCCACTATCAGTGACAGGAGCATCATAGATCGACAACAGCAGGCAGCACGGTCTCCCAAACACTCTACAGCTGAAATTTAAAAAAAAAAAAATTAAACATTTTTTGTGTGTAACGTTAGTTTTCACTAGTGTCCAAATTAAAAACAACTAACTTTAAAACGGAAATCTGAAAATATCAAATGAGTCTCATGTGAGCAAATAAACGGGGCATTAATTTGACAAATAAAGTTAAACAAAAACCTTGACAATAAAACATTATACATTCACAGTAGCAATGAACATTACATATGTGAAAAATGAC
This sequence comes from Chanodichthys erythropterus, assembly GCF_024489055.1. NCBI lineage: Eukaryota > Metazoa > Chordata > Actinopteri > Cypriniformes > Xenocyprididae > Chanodichthys > Chanodichthys erythropterus. The sequence continues at coordinate 24,541,912 of NC_090240.1, forward strand.
GACTAAAAATAAAGTTATAACGTTAGCTCTTACCTTTTACTCCGAGAACTCCCGGTTGACTGACGACCGTTACAGTTCAAAATGATGCGCATGCGCAGTACTCCAAAAGTCCGTGAGCGCTGCTAGTGGTTTCCCATTCAAATTACGTCACAGTTAACATCGTACATCTAGCGATTTTATTAATCTATTTATTTGTATTTGATGTAGATCTAAACGCTATATTACACTGACAATAAATTACAATTAAATTAATAAATAAATGAATTAATTAATAAGTAATAGACTAAAACACACATTTGTGAGGTGCCATGATCACTATTACACAGATCTGTATTTTTGGGAAGATATGTGAACAAAGTGTCAATGTGGAAAATATGTGGAAATTCATGTTTTTCTGTAAGTGTTTAAAATTCTTCAAACATAATGGATAGTTTTGTTCGCAAGGCTTTCTTCCACGCACATTTGCATTGTCGACTGTAAGATTGGAAATGTATTTTCTTGCGCCCTGAAATATATTTTTATATATAAATATATTTTTCCTGCCCCTGAAATACATGTTTAAATATATTTTAAGTATATGAAGGTTGAAACAAAATATATTTTCAGTTTCAAAAATATATTTCATTGAACTTCACTGTTTGTTACATGTATTTACCATATATTTAAAATATATTTTGGCCAGATAAAATATATTTTTTTACCGTATGGGAAGTGTCATTGCTTCCTCACGGAGCCATCGGATTTCAAATTAAAATATCTTAATTTGTGTTCCGAAGATTAACGAAGGTCTTACGGGTTTGGAACGGCATGAGGTTAAGTAATAAATGACAGAATTTTCATATTTGGGTGAACTAAACCTTTAACGTTACTCATAACCTACATGAAAAAAATACTATAGTAGGCTAATTTGTAGCCTACAGTGTTTTTGAACCATACTAGCAGTATAGTAAATTGTATGCTGTATATATTATAGTATTTCCAACACTTTGAAAATTAATGCTACAGAATAGCATTAGCTATAGTGAACTGATAAATGTAGCCTAATAAATACTGTAGTATAGCCTACTTAAGTGTAGTGTCTATTGTATAATATACCCTATATAGTTGTTGAAAACGTAGGCTAGTACAGTATTGGGTAAAGTAATTTGTTTATATTACTATTGTTGTTATATTACCACAGATACAAATATAGAATTACCACAACAAATTAATTCAAGTACTTTACTATAGCCTATGGTTCAAAAACACTATAGTAATTAGCCTACTATAAATTAGTTTTTTTTTTTTTTCATGTTGGATTGTTAAACAATTGTGTTTATCTTTATTTTAATTTGATCACTTTTAATGTTTGATGTAGAAAGAACATTTCTAAATAACACAAATAACGGTTTGTATTTAGACATATATTTATACAAATTACAAACCCTATTAAAAATGGATAGAAAACAAAACGGTAACACTTTACAATAAGGTTTATTAGTTAAACATTATGAATTAACCAATCAGCATTTTTTGAAAGTTAAGCACCTCCTTTCACCTGCTTTTTGGTTAATGCTTGCTGCAAGCCCTATTTTAAAATCTAATATTTTATTTTATTTTATTACTTCACATCCCACTTTTTTTACCCATATAAATCTTCCGTCACTGAGGCATCACACATTGACAGCACGCTCCTCGTGCTACTTATTTTTTTATAGCTACAAATTTCAATTCAATTTGAAATTTCACAACACCTGATTCACATTTCTTGTCTTAAATCTGAAAAACGCCATGGTTCCTTGCATGTAAAAAATAAATACATGACATTTTAAAGCTGAGTCTTTTTTCCCCCCAGAACAAGCCTAAACCATGAATAATAGTTCTCAGTATCAGCTGCTTTTCCTGTTAGCCCATATAACCAATTTCACGCCCGCTCGTATCAAATGTACTACAACATGCTTAGTTGAGTTTTACCTTCCAATTTTTGACTTACAAATGATCAGATTGTCATTCTCAGTGCTCTGCATTTTCCCCATAGGGGTCTGACTTTGAAGTGTGCTCATTGTGCTTAGGTCATGCCAGCTTCAGATTTCCCCTTATTTATATACTTTTTAACCAGAGAGCTATTAGTTGACTGAAAACAAGACCTGAATAGAACACAAAACAGCAAGATGATGACTAATACTTCTTTAGAGCCATCAAAATGATACAAATGTACCAGATTAATAGCTTTTTTACTTGTTGCTACCTTAATGTTGTTTTAAGGCAGTGAATAGGGTAAATGAAAAATGAATGTTAATGATTACATTACCGAAAGTTATATTTAAATACGCAAACTAGGCATTATCTAATTAAATATGTAATAATTTGCATACATTTCTAGAAGAGAAATCTGAACATTGGATAAAGCCAGGTTCAAGGCCACTAGAGTCATATTTCAATTGGGATGTTAGATATCTCTTTTTATAACTCCATGAATCAGAAAAACAGCCAGGAAAAAATGTATAAAATCAGGCTAATGATATATGAACAAAACCTGTAAAAAGCTTTAGAATATAGATAGGAGTAAACTGTGAAGTGGTGTATGTAAGTGCTACGGAAATGGAGATTTCCAACTATGAGAATAAGTCATTATAAGAAAACAGCCTTTAAAATATCTATTGTAATTAAAATATACAGACGGAAATAGGTAAAGTGCAATAAAATTAACCCTTAAAAGTGTATTTCGGATGTTTTCTTTCCACTAATCTGAAACGACACATTATGAAAATCCAAAAAGCCCAAAATCTAAAAACTGACCAGTGCATGAAAAAACAATATTTTTGCCTGAAACCTTGAAGGGTTAGTTTACCCAAAAATGAAAAATCTGTCATTAATTACTCACCCTCATGTCATATGGCTCTGAATGTTGGAGAATAGTAAAGGTTGAGATGAGCAAGGTAGATGCCTTCCATAACAGTTGCTTTAGGAAGATCTGTAACACTGTCTCTACTGTCTCTAATGTTAACCTGTACAAAAAGACAAGATCCAAGAACATATTTCAGGAGATCAAGATACTCAGATTAAAATGGCTTGGACATGTAGGAAAGGATAAGTGGCTTTGCTTTGGACACCAGCGCAAAAGAGGCAGGCCAAGAACAACATGGCGATGGACAGCGCCAACTGAGCTGGAAGAAATGAGGCTCTCATGGGGAGAAGCAAAGTTTACAGCTCAGGACGGACCTAGATGGAGAAAGCTAGCAGCGGCCTTATGTCTCACATGGGACGAAGAGGATTAAGTAAGTACTCATGTCATTCCAAACCCGTTAGACATTCGCTTATATTTGGAACACAAATTAAGATCTTTTTAATGAAATCTGAGAGATTTCTGTTTCTCCATTAACAGCCTCCGCAACTACCACTTTCAAGCCCCAGAAAGGTAGTAATGACATCATTAAAGTAATCCATGTGACTCCAGTGGTTTAAATGCAATTTCATGAAGCAATGTGAGTGCTTTGTTTGCACACTAAAAACATAATTTACCACTTTATTTAGGCATGTTTTGTTGATGCGAAAGCAGACGTTGTTACGGAAGAGGATTAGGGCCAAGCAATAATAAAAAAATGAAACCATCTCGAGATTAAAGTTGTTAAATTTCGAGAAAAAACGTGTTAAATTTCGAGAAAACAGTCGAAATACAATGTTGAGAATAAACTCATTAAATTACGAGAAAAAAAGTCTAGATAAAATGTTGAGAATAATGTCATTACATTTCGAGAAAAAAGTTGTTAAATTACGAGAACAAATTCGTTAAATTATGAGAAAAATGTCGTTAAATTTCGAGAAAAAAGTCGAGATAAAATGTTGAGAAAGTCATTAAATTATGACAATAAAGTCATTAAATTATAAGAATAAAGTCATTAAATTATGAGAACAAATTTGTAATTTAACAAATTTGTTCTCGTAATTTAACAATTTTTTTCTTATAATTTAATGACTTTATTCTCAACATTTTATCTCAAAGTTTTTCTCGAAATTTAACATTTTTCTCATAATTTAACAAATTTGTTCTTGTAATTTAATGAGTTTTTTTCTCGTAATTTAACAAGTTTATTCTCAACATTTTATCTCGACTGTTTTCTCGAAATTTAATGAGTTTTTTCTCGAAATTTAACAACTTTAATCTCAAGATGGTTTTATTTTTTTATCATGGCTTGGCCCTAATCCTCTTCCGTACGTTGTTGCGTGAATGCGCTTTGGAGATTAACATTTTGTAAATAAAGTGGTAAATTATGTATTTTGCACAAACAAAGCAGCTGCATTGCTTCATAAAATTGAGATTAAACCACTGAAGTCACATGGATTACTTTAAAGATGTCTTTACTACTTTTCTGGGCCTTGAAAGTGGTAGTTTCGTAGGTTGTCAATGATTTAAAGTGTTTCAGGCTGTATACATTTTTGTACTGTTTTTAGTAGAAAACATTAATGTAATGTACAGACCTATTCAATTAGACAGTGAATTTGTATATAATATATACAAAGTCAAACCAAAACTTATTTTTATATTTTTTTTTTTTACTAGTGGGTGCAGGACACTATATTTCATTATGTAAGGATAGCAAAATAAAGTAAACTGTGACATATTATACCCGAAAATTCATACAGTGGACTACCTGTAAAACTGATCAAAATTTGGGACCAAAAAAATTATTCAGACACTTTGACCTGAACATGTTTTTCTTAAGTTGTAATTTTTTAAGTTTTCTTAAGTTTTTTTTTTTTTTTTTTTTTAATTAATTAAAAAAAAAGCACTGTGACATTTTTCAAAATATCTTTTGTGTTCCGCAGGAGAAAGTCATACAGGTTTGGAACAACATGAGAATGAATAAATGATGATTGAAATTCCATTTTGGGGTGAAAAACCCTTAAAATGTGCAAATAGATTGTGTGTCGGTGTATGTGAGAAAAAGAGACTCTCTGTAAGGCAGCATGTGATGTGCAGCATGTGCTTACGTGCACCCGTATGCTGGATTCATGTTTACACGTCATATCTTTGACAGACAAGTTTAAAGAGAGGCAGGAGGCAGCGTCTGCGGTCGAAAGGTGGGCAGAGGAGAGTTAAACAGTAAGCGAGGGAGAGGTGGGAGAGAGGGAGCGTGTGAGAGAGAATAAGAAAAGGGAAAAAGAGCCTGTACTTGTGCCTTTCAAGGTGTGTTATTTGTTCAAGGCTGTCCAAACATTTACAGAGTGCTGGCAGCCTAGGAATGCAGAGGCAGGGCCGAGGCGGGCGAGCTTCAGCCGTGGGAAACCGCTGCTCTCCTCAACCTCTGCCGGCTCCTTCCCCCTCGGGCAGAGTGTCAACATACCCGGTGCCAGAGATTTGTAGGACTGATAGTGACAAGTCCCGTCAGCAGCCTTACGCATGCACACACACACACCCATAAGCACACGCACACACGCTCCCGGCGGCACACAGG